>NW_024039530.1:112500-317500 GCF_016077235.1 Cyprinodon tularosa
AGCCGATGCGCTGCCAACAAGATCTTCCTGATGCTGCAGCCCAGGAGAACATGAAGGAAACCAGGTCAGGGGAGAACAGATCAGGCAGGAACAGTTCAGGGATGTAGGAGTTCTCAGCCCCATCAGGGGGTTCCGATCCAAACAGGAAACAGAGGGATCCAACTCCACTAATTCCTGAACTGCAGCAAGCACCTTTGTTTTCTGTCTTTCATTACTAGACAAACCTATTATTCCAGGTCTGTGTGACTTCAGTAACCACGACAAGACGTAATCATAAGGCAGGGCTGCTAAATACTTTTATAAATTGGTGAAAACATACAAGCAGATTCCTATAAAAGAAAAAAACTTTAATATTGGCCAACAATATTAGCCGATGTATCCGTCTATCTCCAATTAAATCACTAACAGCTAATTCTATGTTGCAAATAAAGCCCTTCTGTTGTACATTGTTTCAGTATTACCATAAGTTTAATATAAATTATAGCAGCAAAAAAGCTCTCAAACACCACTCTTTACTGTATAATTTATATTGTGTGTCTTTATGAAGTAGGGACTGCTTTTGTATCAAATAATGCATAAAATAGTTCTAAGAAATGAACCAAAACTCTGGCGTCAGCTTCCACCTTGATCAGAATAAACATTAAAAAAGAGAATGTTAATTTAATTTATGTTGAATTTAGGATTCTAAGTTTATTTTTTTTTCTGGCGGGGTTCAAATAATAAAAAGAAAATGCTAATAATGTATAAAAACATTATTAATGGAAAAGACAGGTTATCTCTGGAATAGTGAGAGTTTTACTGTCCATCTTTGTGTGTTTATGTTGGTATTAGCTGCCATGTAGTTTAAGTAGGTCAATGCGCTGCATAGATCTGTGATTACAGCTGCTGTTTTCTGCTGATTACAGCCTTTAAACCCTGCTACTCTGTTGATATCAGCAGATAGTGGTAATAAATCCTGCTGGAATCATGTTTAACTCTCATTTACGGCCCTGCGGGCTGAGATCACACGTCCTTATGGGCATCAGTCACTAACTCTGCATGGTTTAGATAAAGGTAAATAAATAAGGTGGTTGAGGTTAGATTTGTAAATAATCTTATATTCGTGGATGCTTTGTGAACCTTGACTAAAACTCAGAATGTAACAGTTTAGTATAGTCAAGTCATGACCTACCTCTAAACTAAATATGACTCTGCAACCTTCTAATCAGCGCTTTTCTAGAACTATTAAGAACCCGGCTCTACCTCACATCCTGGTTATGCATCATTAACACTTAGTCGGAGGAGATGTTGTCAGTAACAACAGGCTGTACAGTCCTCACTACACTGGATTGAATACACAACGCCGCTCAGCTAAGCTGTGAGCGTTCTGGTTAGGATGAACCAGTTTTTATCTGAGTTTAGTGGTTAGGTTTGAAATTCAGCTGCATGTTGTGTTCTGTTTTCTCCTCTATGTTGCAAGCAGTGCTCTGCTTCCTTATGGTTCTATGTGCCGACAGCACAAAAGCCCAGTTTAGATAACCACAAGCCTCAAGTGATTTCCTAACAATTCCTTTTGTTTTTTTCCTCTGTAGTTGAGGGAATATTGTCGGCCCGGTAACTCAGAGTTCTGATCACAGATCAGAAGGAGGCTGAAGATTATGTTCCAGCAGCTAATGTGAGTCGAAATGTAGGTATTGGTCTGTATGTGTGGGTCTCAAATCTGTTTAGGTGGCAGAAGCAGAAGATCTTGGGTTGCAAGTTACACCAGCTCTCTCTGGTGCAAGATTACCCATTTGCCAAACAGGAACGTATGGTGCTTAACCTCTCAAGCACCTTTATGATTTGACTGAATGATCTGGTGAATTGTAAAGTGACTTGAGATGACGTGTTGTGAATTTGCGCTATAGAAATAAACTGAATAGAATTGAAGGTAATGATCACAACGTCACCATTTTTCCAGCAGAAAAAGACAGATGGTACTCAACACAACCGATCACCGGACAAATCACTCTTCTACTCCATTGTTGCATAAATCATGGCTTGATTACCTTTTAAAAAAAACAGCATTGTTGTGTTAGCTTAGCATGTACACTGCTAAGCAGTTCCTTTTTTTAAATCCTTAAAGAAAAAGCTCCCCCCAAAAAATTGATAAAAAATTGTTGTTTATTTGTTTTTCTGACTTTACTAGGCCTGTTCTCAGACTTCCCAGCCTTCACGTTTTTATGGTTTGGTGAAGCTGCTATGAAACTGTAACTGGCGCGTGTAACAAAAGTAATTTCCCTCTGGGATTATTAAAGTATTTCTGATTCTGATCTATGTAAATATGTCTAGATGGATGATGCACCAGTAAGATAAGATCCTGGTAGGAATCAGGTTGAATTAGGTTTGGACAATATGATGAAGCCAAAACGTATTTAATAATATAGTTCTTAATCCTTTACAAAATTCTGAACATTATTATGCCAAGTTGATGAAACTCCTCTAAAGTAACATTTTATAAATTCTTGTTTAAAGAAGAAAATTCAATAAATTCTTTTAGGTAGCTACAACCCAGGAGAAAATCAGGTGATTATATCTACCTCCTCATATTTCTTAGTTCATGGTTTCTCTTTAAGTTTCTTTATCATCACCTCCATTTTTTCATTATTGCCTCTTACGAAGCTTAAGTAAAGATTAAACCTGGAAGACTTCTATCAGCCTCGTCTATTGATTTCCCATGTTTAAGCAGAAGTCAATCCTCTTTAAAGATGCTCTTCATTTGGTTTTTGGCCTTGCTTCCTTCTTCCACTCCATCCAAACCTTCCTCACTCTCAGGTTATTCTCAGTCCAACTCATCCTCTGGTTTATTCCACCACTTGTGTCCATGCCCTGGGGAGAGACTATTCCAATTATTTTTCTAGGTTACTTCTCCAAGCAGATTTCAGTTCACAGCATCAAATTCTTCTGCCGGGGCCAGAGCGCCAAACAATTGATTTCATTCATGTCAATAAAACTTTTCTAATTTCAGATATTCTGCGGGAGAGTCTCTCCAGGTTAAAATGTGTCCAAGAAGAAAAACATACCTAAGCCTGAAAGACTGTGTTCACAATTATTATAATAAATCGACAAAACAACTCCTAACTACCTCTGAAAATACAGACTAAAGCTCCCAGATTACTTTTTAAAATCATCTTGTAAATAGTTTTTCTTATTTTCTCTCCTCTAGTCTAGACCTTTGCTGAACCATTTTTTAAAATAAAAGCTCGGATTTCAGCCTTAATTATTTATTTTATTTCCATTGATTGATAACTCCAGTAATGCTTGAGCCAATCCTTTATTTCAACTGGTATCAACTCAAAAAAAAAAAAAAGATGAATCTATTCCCACATTCTATAATGTCCCATAATGTCACAGAACAGCTCCCTATAAAAAGGCGGAGTGGCGGCCTAGTGGTTAGGGCATACAGCTTGGAATCCTGGGGTTCTGAGTTCGAGCCCCACTCCCACAGACTGCCACTCTGGGTCCCTGAGCAAGACCCTTAACCCCACTCTGCTCCCCGGGCGCTGCACGATGGCAGCCCACTGCTCCCCAACGGTAAGGGTTAAATGCAGGGGTAAATTTCTTCAATGTGAGATCAATAAAGTAAAATTATTTATTTTATTATTATATATTTTACTATCCGTGCTCACTCTCTTTACGCAGCGCAGCTCTTCTAAACTAACTGCGTCTTTAAGCTGAACAACAGCTATTGTTTCAGCATTAACATGTTTTCTACACGCTACAATCTTTTTCTTATTCGACAGACACTGAAGTCAGAGACATTTGCAGGGACCGGTGATTCAAACTGGGGATGTTTGGTCATGTTATCACGTGCCCTTATCTTGTAACTAAAACTTACGGTGTTGGAGCTCTTGCAGCACAGCCTACAGCTACAGAGCTCAGTCTCCCTGTCTGTGGTGAACCTCGTCGCTCAATTAGCCAATTTCCTGCGGCTCTTTCTGCGCCCGGAACATCAGCCTGTGAGAAACCAGATAGCGAACTGCAGGTTATATCGCAATACCCCAAATGTGTTCCAATGTCATATCCCTGCTATTGAATAACAGGACATCACAATATACATTAATAGTGAATTAGCCCCAAGTTGAAAGTTCAAATTGTCTATTGTACCATGTCTTTCGGTTGTGCTGTTCTTTTTTCATCTCGTTACAGGTGATGAAGCAGACTGAAAATGTTTTATCATTATCTCCTTTCTATCTCCTCTTTCTTTCATCTTTTCTCTTTGTTTTTTCTTTTTTCCTTTTTCTTCTTCTGTTTTTCTGCTCCACTTACATTGCAGTGTCCTAGGGCTGGGCGATATAGAAAAAAAGCTTATAGATAAAAAAAAATGCATATTGATCGATATCGATAATTATTGAAAAGATTTGAAACCATATTTTATGTGCAGCTCTGCCTGGACTTTTTATAATATTGCTAAATGATTTAATTTAATTAACTGAAAATATATATATATTTTCCCGAAATTCCGGAAGATTCCTTGGAGGAGAGCCGCACCGGGGCCTACACAGCTCGTACTCCTGCGGGTGTGAGCGGCTGAGATGATAAAAAAAAAAAAAAAGTTGGTTGTGTTATCAGACTTGGTTTTCACTGGTTCCCGACACATTTTACAGATGACTGGTTTGTTTTTTGTCCGACTTGCCATGACCGAAATACTGCCAAACTGGCGAACTACAAAAACCCTTTTTTGAAACAATTTCCTCCGCCTCTCCTTGCTGCGACATCTTCATGTGCTCTGTGTTGTGGTTTGAGAGGGCGGCACATTGTGACGGCGTGCCTGGGTCCGCGATTGTGATTGGTTGGGAGGAAGCAGTGACTAGCATAAACCTACATGCTAGGCTACAATGAGAAGGAAGGAAAACTGCGTTTCTTTTTTATCGAACTTTTATCGACTCTCTTTTTTTCTATTGCGCCACACGTCTATCGATCGATATATATCGTTATTGAATTATCGCCCAGCCCTACAGTGTCCATATAAACTGTAAAAACTCCCTGCATAATTATAATAGAGCAATTTATACGCATGAATCAAGTGGAGCAATATGGCAATTGCCATATTGCTCCACTTGTGAAAGTAAAATCTGTTGGGCTCTTTTTGATCAAGACAATTATTCTTATTGCCACATTGCCAGACAGGACACTGTAAATAAAAAATAAAAAAAGTTCAAATTGACTGACCCACCACTGCTATATCATCAGCTGTTAGCATAAGCTAGTGATCAGTATCAAATATGCTCATTTGTTGGATAAGGGTAATTTATTTTCCTTTGAATTTCTACAGAATTAGACAAGGAATAAACATGAAATTACTTTGAAGATCGTAGACTGTGATAGGCTTAACTGTTGCTGAAACGGCACCATGTGATTGTTCCCACATAAAACCTGCCAGCTTTTTATACAGCTTTTATAGAGGTCTATAAGCACTACCCAATTTTATTAAATTAATTCCTGATATGTCTGTAATTTCCGGCAGACACTGGGGGGCTGCCAGGAATTTGATTCCCCTTTAAAGACGTTGATATTGATGCACTCAAAAGTATCATCACATTGTCATTGTAATTTCTATAGTAATATTTCCACAAAGAATGTGAAAAAATAAAATATACATTATCTTTAAACTTTATATTTATATCCTACCATAATAACAGCTTAATTTAAAACAAAAAGCAAAACTGTATCTATGTGCACATGAATAGAAAATAGGTTTAGGATGTGAAAATATGTTCCCAGTAGGTTTTACTATAACTTAATTAAAGGACATATTATTTTTATGTTGGCCTGAGTGCTTATTTTTCATTAATCTGTATGTGTAATGACAATGTATTATGTGGCTGCTTCAGGCGGCTCATGAGAATGATCCAGATTTATAGATGTCTGTTGTAATTTAATCGGAATATAAAAATCTAACTAAACTGTTTTTATATTGATACATATTTTAATCCAGCTGGAGGCCATTTCATATTTAATCTCTTAATATCCACTTCATTTTGGGAAACACCCAAGTTGCATCAAGCCCAAGTTGCATCAGTTCAGTTTTTTTATTCTGGAAAATAATAGGTCTTTTTTGAACAAAAGTGATAAAGATATGCTTACTTGTTGTGGCTGCTTTGTCATGGTACATTTTGACATGCTGCTATACCTGTTAACTGTGCTTTGGTGCTCACTGTGTCTATAAAATGACCTAGGTGGTTGAATTAAGGAGAATCTAAGCTTTCCAACGATGTCTAAAATGTCTATATTGGTAAACATTTTACCAATTTCCATCCATTCTGAGTTATTATTTGTAAACGCTTTTAAAACGGGTCGCCGGCGACCCGGTGGGTTTTGAGAGGTTAACAAAAATAATGTTTTTCAGTGTGCTTATATATTTACCTATATATAAAAATGGTAAAATGGAAGATTGGGGCGGGGGCGTCATCTGTTTACATAATGATGGAGGGACAAGGACAGTTATTTAATGTAAATATCCTGATAAAAATCTAGCGTTTAGCTGATGCTAACCCTCTGATGGTGTTTTCCTGTGACCTGGTCTGGTTGGTAAAGGTAAACTCTCAGCTCTGTCACCCCTCTGGCTCAGTTGTTTGGTCTCTGTGTTGTTTACAAACACAATAGCCTCAAACGCTGGATTAATCTTGGTTTATTTTTTCTTGAAAACTAAAAACGAAACAACAAAATAATAAAAGACTTTCAGTCATGCTGCGTTTCAGACGCACCCAGCTGGGCGGCATCATTAATGACGTGATTTCCCTCCGACATTGAGGAAAAGTAACTTTGTAGCCAGCAGAAAGCTATTCTTGTTTTACTCAGCAGGTTAATGATCTATCATTAAATTGAGCTTTTCAGTAAACAAACCCTTTTGAGAAAAACAAGAAGGGTAAAAACTGGATCACAGTGTCGGACGCCTTCTCCCTCTCTCCTCATTCTCCTTCCTTATCGTTCTTTTTTGAAACCCAGACTTTGGGGCGCTGCATTTTTACCCCATTGCTGCTTATTTACTAGGGGTGTAAATAATAATCGTTTTGTATCGATGCATCGATCCAACAGCCGACGATCCGATGCATCGACACGTCCGCAAGAGAATCGATTCATGTTTTTTTTTTTCCTCCGGTCTATTTTTATCCATTTTGCTCCTGGGCGTAATTCTCCTCCCGTGCTGCGGTGGCGCTAAATCTATTTTGCCCTCCTACCGCCCTTCCTGGTTATACTCTTACAGAAGTGTGTTGCAATATTGAATATTGAAGCGTGGTCTGTGCTACACACTGTGGGTCTAGATACGGCCGAGGCGCCGAGGAAGTGGGGGCGAGTTTAGTCTGACGACGGAGGGACATGAGGGCCAAAAAGAGCGGAGATCCAGGTGGAAAAAGTGTCTCAGCGTTCTCACGCACCTCGCTCTTCTAGCGGGTCAAACTTCACGAGTTGTTTTCCGTAATTTCGGTCATAAAAACAAAACAAGCCGACCTCCTGTCTGCGGCACTGTCTGCAGTCAGCTACAATTTGGGAGAGGAGCAGCGGAGCGTCTGTAGTGGGGGCGGGACGTCTGGAGCCGAGGTATTGCATTGCACTCATTGCACTGATTCTGTGCAGTATTTTTGCAGTATTTTTTGATGCAACTTTGCTACTTCTGTTATTTGCTGTTTCTAAAAAAAAAAAAAAAGCATAACGATATTACCGCTTTCATTGATTTATTTCAAACTTTAAACTTTGTTTAGCCTGTAAGGTCTAAAAAAAAAAAAAAATAAATTTATTAATCGATGAATCGAATAAAAATTGAATCGTTGGGTCAGGAAATCGATACTGAATCGAATCGCCATGATGGGTGTGACTTACACCCCTATTATTTACACATTTTCTTGTTAATTTCTTTCTTTCGTTATCACTAAGTCAAATGACGTGCGTGTGTTATTTGAGCCCTGGAACGAGCGAACTCATGGAGACGGACGGGGAGAGCTGATGCAATGCAGCAGACGAGGGGGGGTGTCAATAAATGAATTCTTTGTTTCACTGTTTACTGCTGATTTTACTGGTGGATTTTCTTTTTATATTTGAAAAATATATTGAGACAAACCCTTTCTACTTTTTTTGGCCCCCCCATCAGTCAAGGGCCCTTAGAATCCTCCTAGCCTTTACACACAATACGGCGCTCTGGGCAGACATGTCAGAAATACAAGTTTTTTCAATCTGATCTAGGTCTGAAACAATTGATTGGATTAATTGTGATTAATCGACTATTGAAATAATCAACAACTATTTTGATAATCGATTTTGTTGTTAACTGGAGTGTAGAGACTCTAAAACAGGCATCCCCAAAGTCGGTCCTCGAGGGCCGCTGTCCTGCAGGTTTTAGAGGTTTCCTTACTCCAGCACAGCTGGTTTTTATTGAAAGCTGATTAACAGGCTTTTGCGCAGCTGCAATCATGTTAATCAGCTGTGCTAAAGCAGGGAAACCTCTAAAACCTGCCGGACAGCAGCCCTCGAGGACCGACTTTGGAGATGCCTGCTCTAAAACATGTCTTTAGCTGACAGAGCGAACCATTTATAGCAGCAATTATTTTAAAATAGTAAAAAAAAAAAATATATATATATATATATATATATATATATATATAAATATATATGAATATTTTGCATTTAAGATAAAAAAATGTGTTTCGTTTCTTAATATACTCTATGCAGAACTCTAAGTGGAAAAGTTTTAGTTTCACCTGGTTTATTTTTGTTAAAAAATCTTCTTTAAAGTCATAGTGAAGTCGTATTTAAATGTCAAATCATTCTGGCTTAAACATGTATGTAAATTTACTCTTTATCAAACGATATTGTCTCAAAAGTTGGAAAATGTCTATTTCTAAAGAAATCCTGCCTTAAAATTTGTATTTTATTTTCATTATTTTATGCAGGCCAGTTAGTTCTACGTCAGCCTGAACACCTAAATTCGGCCAATCATATATCAACGGTCATCTGTCAATCAAATTTTTTCGGTCATAGCATCTTGATTAATATGTCGCAGCTAATATATGCAACGGTTGAAATCAGAATAATTTCCTTTCCCATTGAGTTGCGTCCCAGTGTTCACGGGGATGGACGTCTGTGTCTTCAGCAGGCGTAGAGCTAACAGAACTGGCAGCGTTTCGAGGCAAGGGCTCAAACATGTACGGCTGGAAGCCTTCTACACCAAACCAAGCTTCTGCCGCCCTGGCGTCCTCTTCCACAACATCTTCGTCCCCGCTTTCCTCCTCTAAATAAAAAATGGATGACGGAGGAGACTCATCCACGACCTCCGACGCTAAACTCTCCTCCTCTTGCATGTTTCCGCTGTCCATAGCGTTCCTTCACAGTGTCGTTTCTAAGTCACCAATTTAGTGCTACTTGGTCCCAATGGAATTTCCCATTGGGAACCTGCTAGCACTAAGTTGCTAACTGGTTAGCAATGATGCTTCCGACAAACCGGCCACAACTAAACATGTTTGCAAACCTTCCGCCACAACAATCCCGCCCCCTTGATAATCAACCAATCACATTCACTTTATTCACTCGTGTAAAGTCGGGCAACACTCTTGAGAATTCGTAAATGCCACTTCCCTATGACTTGAAGGGATCTTTGGCTATCATACTATTAATTGAGAAAAACAATCAACACATAAATTGATTTGCAAAATAATCGTTACTTGCAGCCCTAATTAGATCTATTATGAATCTGAATTTTCCTATATTTTACAACATTTGATACTTTACCTCAACCTGTTGTCATCATGCTAGTACTAGTTATATGTTTTTTTATTTTTTTTTTAAATCAGATTACTATCAGGTAGTTCTGGTTTGCTGTGTTTCTATTGTTTGTGTGAAGGAGTCACATTTTAATAGACTTTTACTCTCAGCAGGAAGTATGTAATAAGTCAGCTGTAAATATGTCATGTTCCATGATCCTCCTTCACACCCACCTTTAGACACATAACATTCCTGTTCATTGGCTGCCAACTAAGATAATACGTCGAGTTATAAAAGACTCATAAGGGCCGATCGTTACGTTCTGTGACATCTGGTCCAAAAGCAGACCGGGGGGGAAGCCACTATTTGAACTTTGATTGTTGAGAGATTTTACAGCCTTTACAGCTGACTCCTTCTTTGCACGGTCACCTTGCTCTTTATTTCGTTTAAAAAAAAAAGGGACTTTGTTGTGGGTAATCTATAAATGACAAACGATATCTTGAAATGAGTATCCTCTCTCTGTCTCGTTTTCACTCACTAACACCCACACGTGCATTTTGAAAGCGTGAAGGAATGAGGTTAAACTTCAATCACAGTATTTACTACAAATGAGCTATTCATACGGTAGGCAAGAGAATGCAAAACGTTTTATGAAAAACTTCCTTTCAATTTTCTTTGTTTCGCTTTTCATAGTCTTGAGTAGCTGGAGGTCATTTGAGTTTTTTTTTTTTTTTTTTTTTAGGTCTATAAGAGATAAAGGACAACATGAAGACATTTATTCGGTAGAATACTGCAGCAAACAGGAGCCTCATCTCCACATCTAGAGGGGAAGGTAGAAAACTCTGGGTTTTTATTATCTACAGCTTATTTTAAATATTTGTCTTGGTGTTAAAATTCAATATGTCACAACGTAATATAGGGAAGATTAATCTGAATTCTCTCATTATTTGATCTGTTTATGTGAAATTCAGTAGTTTTACAGATTTTATGATAATTCACAAATATATGATGATTTCAAGTGTCAGCAAGTATTTAATGTAGGTTAACAGTGCAGATTACGATTTTTTTTAATTCTTTTTTTTTACTTTCATGTGGAACAAAAAAGGGATTTACCTGTTTTGTTGAACATTTAGCAACAACATTGGTGGTATTTTGTTTTAGAGCTGAAACAATTAATCAGATTAAACAATTATTAAAATGAACATCGACTAATTTGGTAAATGAATCAAATGTTTACCAGAATAATGGGGCTCAGACACTAAAACAGGCAATTTTCTGAAACAATACCCAACTTACGACAGCATTTTAGAATAAAATATAGAATATTTCCATTTAAGATTAAAAAGTTTTGTTTTATAAATATATCATTACGTATATTTGTCCATATCTTGTTTTACTTTTTGCTATTTACATTTATATTAAGTGTCAAAACTTTGATATTTTGACAGTTAATTGATGATAAATTGACAAGTAGGAAAGGGGCAGGACATTATAAGATTTATCTTCTACCTGCTCCTTTTCGAACAGAAAATATAAAATTTGCATGGCACATGGGAAAAATAAATTGTTTTATATTTTCATTCTTAAGTTTGTTTCATTCAAATTTTTTTCTTTCTTGATTGTTTTTACTGTCTGTTCGAAATAAATAAATAAAAATAAATAAATAAAAGTATGTACTTAGAAATGTTAATTTTTGAAAATTTTATATGAATCAATTAGTTGAAAAAATTACGATTACTAAAATAATTAAAAGTTGCCACAACATTTAGATGCTACCAGGTCTCAGAGTAAGAGTGACAGATTTTATCTTAACAAAACAAGAGCACTCATGATTTGAACATTTAAATACTTTCTTCCATCGCTGCAATAAAGAGAGTGAATGGTATGCAGGTAATGCAGCAAATTATAGTATCGTTGTCTGAGCCGTCTGCTTACAAAAGAAGAGCTAATATCGGCTTGTTCTGCTTGATTTACCCTGTAAAAAGCAAAAAAAGCTAAAAGGTTTGATATTCTACTACCAGGTTTATATGCTTATTATTTCCGGGTAGATTTTGCACCTCAGCAGCAGCTAGTGAGGCTCAAATGCTGCTATTGGCACTTTAATCTGTGGGTTTTTGCTGCTTCATGTTAGTTGCTCTTATTTCTTCCATATCCACTGATCGCTGCTGTTTTTCTCTATTATTGGACAGATTCTAGTTTTTTCTTCATTATCTGTTATTTTTTTGTCATGATAGTTTTAAATCTATTTGATCTCTTATTGTTCAGAAGCCATTTTGTAAACAGATTGGAGAATCTTTGGTTGTTATTTTCTGTAGTGTTTTGACACGATGTGGTAGCGGTGGTGTTTTTTACGCAGGAGCATCTCGTGCGTAAAAAAAAACCACTGACACATTCTGGCATTAGTTGGCCGGCAGATAAACAAGACAGTCTAAAGTGATGAGAAAGATAAACCAGTCTCTTTATTAAAATCATGTTATTGCATTAAGACCTCAGCATAAGTTGGAAATTTAGGGTTTACTGTCATTTTAAAATAAAATTTCAAAAATCTTCTACATTTCAAATTTTTTTCTAAATTTAGAAACGTAGAAATCATCATATGCTGTGAAGCACGTTTTCCTCATGTTTCCTAATGCTGACATTACTACGGAAGAGGATTAGGGCCACTGGAAAAAAAAAAGTTAACTGATTTTTAAATTTTATTTCAGTTTAGTATGGGGAAAAATCGCGGAATTCTGACTTTTTTTCTCATAATTCCAACTTTAATCTCAGAATTCTGACTTTTTTTCTCAGAATTCTGACTTTGATCTCAGAATTCTGACTTTAATCTCGAAATTCTGACTTTAATCTCGGAATTCTGACTTTTTTTCTCAGAATTCTGACTTTTCTCTCGGAATTCTGACTTTTTTCTCAGAATTCTGACTTTAATCTCGGAATTCTGACTTTAATCTCGGAATTCTTTTTTCTCAGAATTCTGACTTTTCTCTCGGAATTCTGACTTTAATCTTAGAATTCTGACTTTAATCTTAGAATTCTGACTTTTTTCTCAGAATTCTGACTTTAATCTCGGAATTCTGACTTTAATCTCGGAATTCTGACTTTTTCTCGGAATTCTGACTTTTTCTCGGAATTCTGACTTTAATCTCGGAATTCTGACTTTAATCTCGGAATTCTGACTGAATTCTGACACTAAAAAAAGTCAGAATTCTAACTTTTTTCTCATACTAAACTGAAATAAAATTTAAAAATCAGTTAACTTTGTTTTGTTTTTTTCAGTGGCCCTAATCCTCTTCCGTACATTACTGATCTTTGATGTTTCTCATTAAGAAATAGTTGAAGTGTGAATGTTATTCGTAGTATTTGTTTGTTGTTTTAAATCTCTGTTATAAGATGTAAATATATAATAAGCTATAATCTCCTAATAGTTTTTGGAGTTTTCATGGATCTTAATCGTTTGTTAGTTAACAGAAAGGAAGAATTTATCAGTGTATAACATCTTAAGTGGAATGCGGACGGAGACTAACTATTAAGATGCTTCTGTGGATTAAAGAGTTTTATGTTTCCTTCCTCCTTCCTTCTTTAGTTTTTGTTTTCTTTTTGATCAGCAGCTTTATAACTGGAGCGAGCAGCCCCTTCAAAATGCTGCATCTCATTGCATTGCAGTTTAAAAAGATGTTTATGAAGTTGCAACAATATTTGATAAATTTGCGCATATTTTGTGAGGTTTTGAACAAAAATGTAAAAGTTGAGCCTGAGCAGAAAACTTGTCATCTGTTGGAGCTGACGTTGATTTGATTGGATAAATCATGAGGTTTCACAATTTTTTATTCCCTACCTTCGAAGGTTTTGAAAATTATGATTACATCATGTTATGTAAAGGTACTTAATAAAATCGTTTAAATTAAAGGATTTAGAGAGATTATTTAAAAGGGTTTCTGTCTAAAATAGGGCTGAAACAATCGGATTAATCATAATTATAATTAATTGATTATTGAAATAATCGTCAATTTATTAATCGAATAATCGTTAACTGAAGTATAAATACTCTAATAATACTGCTGTTTAGTTGAAAGAGCGACCCACTTAGAGCAGTAATTATATCTAAATTGTAAAAAATATAAAAAGTTTTTTGTATTTAAGATTTAAAAAAAAGTTCTCTTTGTAGAAAAGTTTTATTTTCACCTGGTTTAATTATGTGAAAAATCTTCTTTAAGGTATGACTGGCTATCTGATGATCAATAAATAAAAAAAACAATCAACAGATTAAAAGATTTGCAAAAATAATCGTTAGTAGCAGTCCTATAGTTTAAAGATCCCAGCAGAATGCATCCTGTCATTTACTTACAGATTTCCCTCCTCCTGGATGAGCAGGAAGTGACAGTCACTTGCATTTTGTAGTAAACTTTGCACATATCTCTAATATCAAGCATGCATTAAGCAACAGTTGAGAAGAAGAAATCTCTTTCAACAGGAAGAAACCCTCAAATAATGACTTATAAAAAAGACATTTAAAAAAAAAGGAAAACAAAGGGGAGTAATTTCTCTGAGTTTAAAAGGTTAATGCAGCAGCAGCTTAATCTGAGAAAAGCAAAGCTAAGCAGATGAGCTCTGAGTTGGTATTCAAGTCTAGAAGATGAAAGGGAGCACATGCAGGTATTTTCAGTAAAACCTCAGCCAATAGCTACGTCTGTGAGAGAGAGAGACGGTGTTAACCACTGAATGACAGGACCTGTCTGTACGAGGCCCTGAGCCACAAGAGACGTCCTGAGAAACAGCAGAATTGTATTTTCTTTAAACCATTTTTTTGTTTCACTGATCCACAACAACAGTCTGTTTTCAAATCAATTAGAATTTTGTCTGTGCAGATTCCAGGAGATAACTCTGGAATGCGGAGCTGAATATTTGCTTTAGGCCGTATAGTAAAAGAGAGAGACGAGGAAGTTTTACTTTTTCGTTGTCAGTTGCTGCTTTTGATGTTTTATTTCCTTTCTGGAGTTGGAGAGGAAGAAAGAGAGACAGAGTGTGCAGGAGAGCTGAAATGCTTTTTGTTTTTTAAAAAGAAAAAAAAAATCTGCAGATTTTCACCGCAAAGCTCTATTTCCCTTTGAGTCTAAAGAGAAGTGCCTCTTTAACAACTAATCCAAAATGGATGAAGCAAATTCCACCCTGTGGTCATTTACGAGTTATTCACAGAAATTAAATGATCAATGATTCTGACCTTCAGACAAATATTTAAACAATTTTACAAATTTATTTATTGATATTTAGAATATAGAATTAGATCAATCTCTGATTAAGAAAAATTATTGATCCCTTTAAAGAGACCAAACTGGTTAACAATATTTCCTGACACAGATCAGAGGTTTTTAAATGATACTAGATATATTAAGTCAGTATCATATCAAACAATTGGATATTCTACATTAACTTTGATTATTTTTTATACGAGCAGTGGAGGCACACCATGAGAGACCTTTGATTAAATAAAACTAACTCATGGTGATGATGTCCCATCATATGTCCTTTCCAGGCCTTAGAAAAACCGGACCACTGCTCGACACTCAACAGGCTCCATTTTATGACTTGACTCAGTTCAAACTAACCTGACTCCACCAGATGGATTTGCTCCGCATATCCATCAGGAAACCTTACGTTGAAGTAATTTTGGGAAGGGGCGAAAATACTGGTTAGCTGATTGGCCTATGTTGGTGATAGACGGGCCAAATAAACCAATCAGATCAACGAAGCATATGACGTACTAACAGAGCGACGACGAAGAGGAGCCAATTGATAGATCAAACTCTCGCCGAAACCAGTCGGGAGAAGAGCAAAAACATCTTTTCCTCTGAGAAAAGCCTCCAGAGCAGTGTTTTGCTCTTCTTTCAGTGAAGAAATACTCTGTAATTCCGATAAAACTTGCTTGATAGCCACGCTAACGCTAGTTTCATCGGCTGAAGCCGCCATGTTCTTTAGACTGAACTGTCACGCTTCTCGTTGCGTCACACCTCAACCCGCCTCAAAGCCAACGCTGATTGGACGTTCATTTGGTGAACGGCTCCAAATTTTCTTTAACGGAGAGTCTCCAGACTGATCTGCGAGTGAAACCTTGAAAGCTCGCGAGATCAGGATGGTCTCACGAGGCTAAATTCAAACACCTGTTAAACAGAAATTGTCATGATCTGACCTGATTTCTCCACCTTAACTGTCTATTTCATTCACCTGCTGTTCCCTCCCTACTATAATTATCATTTATTTCATTCACCTGTTTCCTGGGCTTTATATTCGGTTCAGCCTGAGCATTCGGGGCCAGATTGTTATTTGTTTTGTTAGTCTGTCCAGTCTGTTCAAGTTATTCCTTGGTTCCACCCTGGTTCCTAGTGGCCCCTGGAAGGAGAGGGTTTGGTTTCTGTCTCGTCTCCTTATCCTGCATTGGTTCTTCCCCGCGGAGCCCTCAGGGTTTTGGCTCGGAACGTGGGGAGGATCAGTTTTTATTCCCGTAAGCCTGGCTCCTAGGAGGCGACTAATTTAAAGGTCCTGCTCACGTTTTGGTTTCAACGTCCTGTCTCTGTTACCCTCACCACTGAGCCTGCCCGTCTGCATCTAAGCCTGTCCTCCTAGTCACGCTTCTGAAGACGGACTCTAAACCTGCCTGGGATCTCTGAGGATTCCTGGAAGCCTGGATCCAACTGTTCCTGCCTAAACTTTCTTCCCCTGACTTGGATCGGCTTCCTGTAAGCTCTCTGGGCTGCAGCATCGGGGACACTGTGTGACGCACGCTGCGCTGTTTGGAAGCCCATTGGTCCCCGCACCTATCATGGACTGGTGACGGTGCTGGGCTGGACTATTCTCCTACAACCAGAGTGTCTGTGATTGGGCGGTGCCCCTCCCCCCTCCTGCAGTCGCCGTGAGCCACAGCCCTGCGCTCCTGTTCTGTTTCTGTTTGTTTTATGTCAATAAACGTTTTGAACTTTCCTACTGACTGTCTCACCTGGAATACTGGGTCCATCTGTCCCGTTTATGACAGAAACCACAATTAGTTCAGAGATATAATTTGCCACTTCATGTATAGAGATATAGATAATTGCACATGCAAAACTTCAGCTAGTTCTAACAATTGGTACTCGGTCAGTGGTATTACTTATTGAACGCCCCTCCTAGCTAAGAGCTGAAATATGATAAATAACTGATCATTTTACATGTAATTAAATTTTTTGGAGAGAGGCTGAAATATCGTATTTAAATTTCCTTTTTTAATTATAGAAAAAGTGTTTCCTAGTTCAGATTTAAAATGCTAATGTCCCTTTTTGAAGCATTAAAATTCTATTTCTAAAATTGTAAAAAAAAAATCCCAGCAGTGTGCTTATTTATGTACCTAATAGAAAGATTTTATGAAATATTTTTGTTAATTTTAGTTAAAGAATAGATTTGGCTTTAGGATTTTGGGAGTAGAAATATTTTTCAGCGTCTTTTAAGAAAATGTTGAGTTTTTGTTTTGTTTGTTTTGGTTTTTACATTTCAGTTAGTAACTGAGTTACTCCACAATAAAAGTAACTAGTTAGTAGTTAAAGTATCTATTGCGTTACTTTTGCGAGTGTATGAAATTAATAACTGGGGATGTCTAATTCTGAAATCCTGTGTTTGGGTTGTTATAGATACTGCGACATGTAGCTATATCCATCCATCCATGCGCGAGCATGCGCGTTTCCTGTCGCTTGCGCGGTGAATTGTGCCGCCTGCGCTGTGCGGAGATGCAGGGGGAACCGTATCTGATGGGGAAACGCAGCTGGACGTAACACCGGTATTTCCATCTGGAAAACGCTGTTTTGCCGCTGGAGTCCTCCTCACTCTCCATCCTCCCCTCTCTCATGACGCGCGCACGAGTCCTATCATGAAAAAAGGTTCATTGTGCGACCTGAGTAACGTGCAGTAACGGGGTGTCGGCAATTGTAACTGCGTTATAGTTACAGTAAGAGTAATAATTTTGATTACTCGTTACTAAAAAAGGTAGCGGCGTTAGTAACTTTCAATGCCGTTACTCCCATCACTGATTTCTATCAGTCTAATACTGAGTTTGGAGTATTAGGAGGAATGTTTTAATCTTGCTTTCAAGTCAAACCACAGGTCTCCTTTTCAATTGAAAATAAACATTAAATCTTACTACATCCCTAAGCTATAAATATTATTTATTTATTATTATGCCATCTATTAGTTACTATTAAGGGATCTGGCCTAAAACATATAAAAGTCATATAGATGCATTGGTCAGACTTTAGGTGGAGGCTATTAGAATTGAATACAGAGATACCAATCAATTATACCAATATTCTCTTCCTACAATCGCCTTTGGGACTTGGTGCAGTTTAAGACCAGTCAAATCAAGACATAAATTCATTCCAGTAAATGTAAAACATCAAGAAAGGAGAAATGAATTACGGGGCAAACTAAATACTAAAATTCAATGTTCGTATTCTACATTAAAAATTCTGTTTATCACACGGTGTGGTGTAAACCGGTAGCCTGACGTAGTCCTACTCAATTCTAGTCAGAATATGAGTCTGATGCTGCTCCATAGAGCTGTGATTATGGGGCGTGTTTCGAACGAACCAGGGAAAAAAATGCCTCTGCACTCAATTGGATAGATCTACAACCAATAAGAGCAATGGAGTGCGTGAGGTATGTTAAGCGACGCATAGTTGTTGTCAACAAAAATCAAAGCGTGCAGTTGCACGCCTAGAATAAGAAGATGAGCCATGATCACGTTTCTCTGTTCCTCTTTTAAAATTAATTTGCTGTCGATATCTTCTAGAACAGACCTAATAGCAGAGTCTACTCACCTCAACTCTGCAGCGGCAGCCATTGTTGTTGTCACCCAAGCGCGCTTTGGTCACGTGGTTGATTACGTTACTGTTGATCATCTGTCCATCTTCGTATAAAGCCCGCCCTGACAATTTGATTGGCCCTCGAGATATTGTGTGAGCATACTCGCGCTACTATTGAGCAATGCCAGACCGAACTTCCCGACTTCAAACGTTGTGGGCGGGACTAAGTTCGGAATGGCACCCAGGCTAGTAAACCAGTGGAACAGTCTTGAAGATAAAGACCCATAAAGAGTGCTGAAACTTACACCCCTTCAAAAGGATGTTCGAAAACCATGTATCTGAGAGATAAAGTCTGTCAAGGAGGAGAAATTATAAGGATGGAGGCTGGAGTTTAAAAATTATTTGAAAAGCATTTATATATATATATAGATATATAGAAAGATAGATATACATACATGTCTCCTATTAATCTTTGAAGAGGTCTTGCTCTGCTGGTATGCATAAACAAAATATGATGTGGGACGTAATAATTTTGCGAGATTTGTTAGGATCCTGTTTGCTAAAGATACAGTATTGAGGTTTACACTTACTGAGGAACATGTGGTGGTAAGCTGACAGAAGTGGGATAGAACCCTATAGGGTTTGAACTTCTTACTCTGAGTAGTTGTACGATTTTATATAATTTTTGTATACTTGAATGTTTTCTTCTTATGTATACTTGAACAAATCAATGAAATGAAATGAGTGAATCTGAGCAGAGGAAGAGGACATGGCTGAAATGAAATTGCAGACTTGTTAAGTATCCTGCCTCTAAGAAGCCCCTCCTTAGGTCAGGGTTGAAACTGAAACTCCTGCCTCCCCACAGGGACATTCATTGGTGGATTTCTATCCACATTTATTTAATTTCAGTCCCGGTTCCTGCATTGGAACCAAAGGAGGTAAGAGAACTAAAACAGGAAACCATGGACATTCCTGAAACGCACCCTGCAGTGGATACTTAGCAACTGGCTGTTATGTAGGAGATAATAACTTCCTAAGTCGTTACAGTCTGTTGGTTTAATGTCTAAAATAGTTACAGATTTCGGTTTAAAGTGGATTTTAATGCTCCCAAATGTCTCTGTTCTCTTACTCTAGGTTTTACTGATTCCCAGACCTTAGCCGTTCCACTTTCCAGGATGGAATCCAAGAAACGGAGCAAGATGGACATTTTCCGGAACAAAGTTCTGCCACGTCTCCACCTGGGCAAGACTCACTTACCCAAGCGTAGCCACAAGCCCAATCACCTTATGGACAGCCGGATGAGCACATCCGTCCCAGATATCAGCAACATGAGGCAGGAGCGCGTGGCCTCCAGCATGCAGGCCCATCTTCAGAACTCTGCAAGCCACAGCACTCTCTCCTCACTGTCTCCTCGTAGGGAGGGAGGTGGGAGTGGCCTGCAGGTACCTGGAGCAGGAGCTAAAAAGGCCGAACACAGACGGAGCATGCCTGCAGAATGCACAGAGTGGGCTTTCTCTGAGGAGTCTGTCAATGGTTTCTGTGGAGAAGAGAGGATCTTAATGGAGGCAAAACAAAGAGCAGTTTCAGGTATAGAGCCTGAGGAGTTGGCTCTGCCAGAGATGATGACGGTCTACAGCCCAGACATCCCTAAGGAAGAGCTTTCCCCCGACAATTCACAGGTACAGCAACTGCTTTTTACGACATTCTGATATGAATCACCTCTCCAGAAATTACTAGTTTATCTATTGGATATTGATAATGATGATGCATTTGGTTAAAGGGCATTTTGATAGGATCTGTTTCCAGAAAACGGCAACACATCTATTGTTCATTTGAAACCATGTCAGTGACGGCCTGTTAGCTTAGCCCTCCATCGCCGGGCTTAAACTGTCAGTAACATGAGCAGTTCAACAACAAATTAATCAATCACCATATGAAGTCAAAATTCTTTGCATCTTTATCTATATTTGCCATTTACACTGGAAAAAATCAAAATCTAGATAAAATAAGTGCATTTCTTCTTAAATTGAGGAGATTAAAGAGACATTTTGCCAATGGAACAAGACATATTTAGATTTAAAATAAGAAAACACAATTGCATCTTCTTTTTTCAAGTGCATTTCATCTAATTATCTTATTTTAAGGGTAAAAATACTCATTCCATTGGCATATTATCAAATTTACCTATTCAAATCAAGAGTAAATACACTTAAATTAAGAAATGTTTACTTATTTCTAGATCATTTTTGCAGTGTAAGTATTTAAAAGTCACAAAGTTACAAATACATTTTGAAGATTCTGAACATGTAATCTTACATACAGACTATATTTAAATTCAAAATTGCATTAAATTTAGATATAAATAAAACTTAAAGGTGAGAATGTTTTAGAAAGAGGATCATTTTAAACAGCAGCTATAAGCAGTCTCGATGGTGGAAATTGAGGATGAGGGTAATGTGATAATCTAAAGAAATAGGACTTTGTTGTGTACATTGGTGTGGGGAAGGTGTCGGGTGTATTTGCATAAAAATGGCAAAGTTTAACTTGCAGAAGGTGGATAAACAGCTTCAGGATCTCCACCCAAAACCAACAGCAGCTCTGTTTAAACTGTGGTTTTAAGAGACTGAGGCAATGGTTGAAACTTGTTGCGTCGGACGTTTACCTCGAGAAAAAAAAAAAAGAAAAAGATAGTTCTAAGCAGGGGCGGATCTAGAAAAATATTTATGGGGTGGCAAGAGGGGGGCAGGAATTTTTTAGGGGTGGCAACATATGGCATTTGAATTTAATCACAGTTATCACAGTTTGGTGAGAATAGTATGTACAGTACAGTACTAGTGTTTCATGTGAAACAGTTCATATTAATAATACATCGTACAATGTGATCTCACTTAATAGGAGATAGAAGAATGATAACACTACTTCTAGAGGGGCCTTATGACAGGAAAGGTATTAAGGTAAGACACAGGTGCTGAGTCGCAGATGTGTGAGATTGACTGTCAGAGAGGCAGCTTTGCAGCATTTGCACAAGAAGAAACTATAGAAAGAAAAAGTTCCCCATCAGAGATCTATGGACTGAGCTGGACTAAAGTGAGCATTACTACACAGTAGAAATAAATGGGTCAAGGCACCCGAACAAGGTACCAGACATCCATGTATTGTTGACTCTGAACACACATTTACCCCATTTGTTCCTCAGTAACTTGACATACAGCAGTTAAGGCAACATGAAAGATACATTTCATGCATGTAGATCTGCTGTAGATAGAGCTGTATATGGAGGACCAACTCCGCCATATTTAAAAATAAATACAGAAATAAATAAATGCTCAATAAATAAATAAGCATACAATTAATTGCCACCAAAAATACAATCAACAAATAAATGTAATTAGAAATTATATTATAATGGCAGGCAGAAATGTTAAAAGGGCAGGCAGAAAGAAATAGCGGCGAAGAAATAACTAGGGTAAAAAAATACAAAAGAAGAATAAAACAGACAAAAATATTATAACATGCACATAAATAAATACTTAAAAATATAAGTAATTAAAAAATGAAGTTGAAGATAATAAATGACAAAAAAATTAATAAGGTAAATATTAAAAAGGCAAAGAAATAAAAAAGCCAATTAAAAGAGTTATATACCTTTATGACTAGCTGTATAATTTAATTTCTACTTACATTTATTTGTTGTTTGTATTTTTGGTGGCAATTAATTGTATGCTTATTTATTTATTAAGCATTTATTTATTTCTGTATTTATGTTTAAATATGGCAGAGTTGGTCCTCCATACTGCTGTATCAACAAATCAACAAAAAGGCGGGTTCTGTATGTTACATCAAAATCTCCACAAATCTGAAAAGAAGCAACATACAAATACATTTTGCTTGTGAGTAGGTTCATACGGGTCATTTCTGGATAGTTTCATATTATATATACAAAAAAGAAACAACAACGCCGCTTCATATTAAGCAGGATTTACACCAGTATCACATTTTTAACTTTTAACACTTTTGGTTTTATTAAAGGAAATATCAGATTTTCTCAGGTGCCAAAACAAAATGTAGCAGCTCTGTAAAGGCTCACCAGAGAGCAGAACATAAAGTTAACATGACTATAACAGCTGAATGCAGCGATTTCCATGTTGCTCAGCAAAACGCTTCACAAATTTATTTAGATCCAATGCCTTTGTGCGTTTTGATTTGAGTTCAACCAAACTTAACAGTCTCTTTTCTGTCATAGTTGACCGCAAATATGTCTTTATGAGCCTGAGACGTCAGGCCTAAATAACATCATAGTTAGAGAAATAACGTTCTGCAACCTGATTTTTATCATCTCAAAATCAGCATTGCAGCTATGCTAGCAACATTGTGCTTTCATTATGATTTCATTTCTCGATAGATAGTTAAACAGTTTTTATCTGTTTCATCCCGTGTCTCCTCTCCCCATGAACCGTGGCTCCCTCGCTTTGCCCCATTCGGTTTTCAAAACAATCAGTCTCAGTCGCTCTCGCGTCATCTCGTGCTGCATTCACTGCAGTCCGACATTGGAAATTAGCGGTCGTAATTCTCAAATGATCCATAATTTATAAGCCTCGCCACCCCTACAGCCAACTGGGGTGGCAGCTGGGGTGGCAAGGCTGTCATTTAGGGTGGCATTTGCCACCCTATGCCACCCCAGTAGATCCGCCTATGGTTCTAAGTTTTTTTTTTTTTAAACAATTAAGAGGGTAAACTTGTCTCTTGTTAGATTAACTCATCAAAATTAAACAGGTTCTCTTTTATGCATTTTTCCCCCACAACGTATCACATTATGGCAGCTTTTCCAGTTTGGATCATGAGTCCCGCTTTGTTTCTATTGCCAAACACTTTTCTTCATAAAACCTTTGATCTTTCAGAGCTGCTGGAAAATTTCTGAGCAGACATGTGGTTAAAACAATAAAAAATGTTTGCATGCACACATAGCTGTACTACTTTGTGAACTGCATCACATTCTGTTAAGAAGCAGCTGGTTGGATGATGCCATCCATTGTTTGGCATGCTGCGCCACCGTGTCACATTTCTGATCTCTGAAACTTCTGGAGTATTTTGATAATATTTAAATCAATCTCCTTTACATATATTTAATAAATTTGAGCTCTAGTGGTTGCTCTTTCTAAACTACCAAAATGATTCCATCAGAAGTTTATATAACCTTGTTTATAAAACATCATTTTAATCACTCTAACATCATTGACAATATTCCACAGCTTTATTTTCTCAGATTATATAATCCTCAGCTTATCTGGGAAGTAATTCGGTTTAATTGCGATAAGAAGATGTCAGCCAGTGAAAGGTAGAGTTGGCCTTTGGTTTGGATCAGTCGTTATTAACAGTTGCGGTTCTAGACCGAATGTACCAGGGGGGCCAGGAGGGGGGCAGCGTGTTTTATGGGGGCACAGAAAAGCATGAAATCAAAAACAGGGCAGTTTTTCAGGTTTGTTTTGGTAAGTTTATAAAACTGAATGAGCTGAGATAAACAAAAGTGGAAATTTAGAATAAAGAAATGTCAAAACGTAATAATTTATTATTAATTTATACATAGTAAAATTTTAACAGGGTATTTAAAACGCATGAACATAGCTCTGTCTTTAAATCCTTTTTCCCTTTTTTACATGTTGTAGTCTTAAGCTTATATGTTATTTAGGTTAAATGATGTGACACGGTGAGTAACTGCACAGGGGAGGAAATCGCAAAATTCACGTTTTCTAAATGCATCATCGTCAAAATAAAAATCAGCAAAGGGGAGTCAGACAGCTGTTACTAATGACCTCAGTGCTGTCACGTCACACAGTATAGAAGTGAAAGTATAACAAAATAATAACCCCTGATTTGGCTTTTATTTTTTACCTACTACTTTCTTAAGGATTGGGAACATTTATTACAGTGGGCATTCCTTATTTAGCCTCGTGAGACCATCCTGATCTCGCAAGCTTTCAAGGTTTCACTCGCAGATCAGTCTGGCTACTTTCCGTTAAAGAAAATTTGGAGCCGTTCACCAAACGAACGTCCAATCAGCGTTGACTTTGAGGCGGGTTGAGGTGTGACGCAACGAGAAGCGCGACAGTTCAGTCTAAAGAACGTGGCGGCTTCAGCCGATGAAACTAGCATTATCGTGGCTATCGAGCAAGTTTTATCGGAATTACAGAGTATTTCTTCACTGAAAGAAGAGCAAAACACTGCTCTGGAGGCTTTTCTCAGAGGAAAAGATGTTTTTGCTCTTCTCCCGACTGGTTTCGGCTGGAGTTTGATCTAACTATTGGCTCCTCTTCGTCGTCGCTCTGTTAGTACGTCATATGCTTCGTTGATCTGATTGGTTTATTTGGCCCGTCTATCACCAACATAGGCCAATCAGCTAACCAGTATTTTCGCCCCTTCCCAAAATTACTTCAACGGAAGGTTTCCAGATGGATATGCGGAGCAAATCCATCTGGCGGAGTCAGGTTAGGAACCCAGAGTACCCAGAAAGAACCCACACAGGCTTAGGGAGAGCATGCAAGCTCTGTGCGGGTTTTGAACCTGGATCTTCTTGCAGCAAGGCGGCAGTGCTACCCACTGCACCACTGAGCAGCCAAAGCAAACCATCTCACTTTGGCCGATTTACAGCTGATAATCTGTGAGCACAGCTCGCTGCATGAGACAGTGTTTTTTTCTGCCTCTATTATTATAAACAGCTGTGTGTACACTTTGTGATCCCGGGTCGGGTCTAACTTTATCATTTACGGGTCTGTGTGGTCCCAGCCGGGTTTTAAATGGGGATAACTGCGGGTAACAGGTCATGTCTTGGTTCTGAACTCTATGGTGTCGGGGTGGATACAGTTTTGAAAAACCAGACTTGTGCATTTAGGGAGCATTTAGAGCCATCTGACCAACATGGAAACAGTTTGATAAGAAGATGCTGCTGCTCGGTCACGTCCCATTTAACATCATCATTTCACAGCAAAGGGAGAGGGTTTTCTGGTCAAATGACACTCAAGTTAGGAAAATCGATACTGAAAACGCCATCCCCTTTCTGAAGCATGGCAGTGGCGGTATCATGCCCTTGGGAACAACAGGCAAAGCTAAATACAAGGCAAAGCTTGAAGAAAACTTCTCCAAATACTTATGACTAAGGTGGAATTTCACCTAGCTGTGGGATAAAGGCTAAAACCAGACCTGGAATGAAAATGTCTAAGTAAAGATGTATTTATGTCCTAAATAAAACCAAACATTTAATCCAGTTGATAACTTGAGATTAGGGATGCACGATATAATCGGCCCACTATCGGTATCGGCCAGACATGGGCAATGTGGAGTCAACAAGTCATCTACATGTCATGTATTTGTTCTATCCAGCCACTGAAGCAGGTGAGTCAAATCTTCACCATGAATTAATCTGTGCAGATTGGACTCACATGGTTAATTGGCTGCGTAAAACAAATGCATGACATGGAGATGACTTGTTGACTCCACATTGCCCATGTCTGGTATCGGCCCTAAAACCGAATATCGGACATCGGCCACCCCACCGACATTTAACCCGATATTTGATCAGCTTCTGAGTTTCTAAAGTCTAAAAAAAAAAAATATAAAAATACTACTTCTTCTTCTTCCTCAAAAACTTCTTTTTTACAGACTTAAAAACTTCTAAAGACGAGGGAAAAAATATTGATACATTAAAATATCACACTATCTCCATATGCTGATATATTGCCATTTAAAAACACCATATCAATCTCTTTTACTAATGAAATATTGCTATATGTCATCGTTATGCTACGAAATCCCCCGAAAATTCAGGAAATGTTGCCATATTTTTATATGTTGATATATTGACGCGGTATCAATCTATTTTACTAACAAAATCTCACAAGAATTTGCAAAATATCACGAGAGTTTGTAACAGAACGGTGAAATTTCACGAGATTTTGAAAGTAAAATAGATCGATACCGCGTTTTTAACAATCAATTCGATATCAGCATATGAAAATATATTTGAGTATATTATTTTTCAAAGTGTCAGACATGGATAACAAAACTGCTATTTTCAATGACTACTTATTTTTGTCCAGCTTTAACATCAGTATCGATATCGGTTATCGGCTACATGAGTTTTAAAATATCGGCATATCGGATATCGGGCAAAATCCCAATATCGTGCATCCCTAGTTGAGATAAAACTATAGAGGTGCTTTAGTACTAAAGCTGTTTTCCAAAGAGTAGACAGACATTTCTGTCTCTACAAATACCCTAAAAGCCCCCATGATGGCAAAGAAACATGGCCGACTCAGGTATACATATGAATGCATCACTCATCACAGTTTTATGAACGTTTTTTGAAGACTATATCCATTTCCTTCAGTTCTGTAATGCGTTGTTGGTTTGACATATAAAATACAAATAAAACTGATTTTAAGATCACAATATAAAAAGGTATGAATAATTTGACTGTCCCATCGTGGACGTGTCTAACATGTGGACTACGTGTTGCGCTCGCCGTGGGTAACCAGATCCTGTCCTCTCTGGGTGAAGAGGTCAATGTATTCCTCTGCAACCATTTACACTGAACACAATGTTGCCCAAATTAAGGGCAAAGATTACAAAACATAGTGAAGCTTTTTTCAGATCATCATTTAAATACAATCCAGCACAATGTCAGTTAAAACAATGTTTTCTACAAATGTTTCAGAACATTTCTGTACATCATCATTATTATTAATCACCTCTAACCAACCAGGAGGTTAAATGTTATAGAATATTTTCTATTCTATGTTTTTGGCTTGTTTTCCTCTTTAGCTGATGCACTTTTGGGGTTAAGTGCTGAGAAACAGGAATTTTTAATAACAGAGGATTTGTCCCCATGGTAGAAATACCAAACAGGGATCCGTTCCCACTGCCCTGGATATTTTACCTTGCTTGCTTCTTTATTACCTGTGACTTTATAAGCTTTGTAAATACCTTCCATTACTGTCATGTGACGTTTCAGGAAGATTCTTATCATTATCTTTACAATATAAAAACACAAGCTCTAGTGTCTTACTAAAGAACAGGAACACGCAGAACGTAAGTGCTGCTTTGCTGTCTGGGATATTCTCTATTTAACTTGTAGATAGAAACTATAAAATTATCTTATCTAATCTAGAAATCCTTTATCTTTAATAACCTTTGGTAACTTGTAATGCTTTTTATTTGTAAATTGAGTTTTAAAGTTTCTTATTTTCCTGAAAGACCTGTTGCAAACTGAAGGACCGGGAAAATGATCTTTGACATTGTTAATATAATTTAGTGTTAAATATTGTTGAGGTATTGTCTCCTATCCAGTGTGACTGACTTGAATTGACTGAAGGTAACTAGAGTCTTTTCACTGAAGCATTCTGGGTGAAGAAACAGGAATATGTTTGTTTAGTAGAGAATCAAGGAGCAGCATTTAAAACAACATTTTTGAGCAATAAATTAAAGCCCAGACATTAAAAAGCAATTAAAATTAAACATGAAGTAGTATGTGGCTAGCAGCATCCATGAAATAAAAGGTCGTAAAAGGCGTTTTCTGGCCGCATGGATCTTTTTAACACAAATGCCAGTTAACCCTTTATAGGAAACTCTGTGAAATCCTTTGAAAATCCACATTTCAAGCCAATAGTGTAATTGGAATCCTTCTTTATTAGCGAATTACCTTTTTTCCTTGACTTTCAAACATTTCAATTAGCTTTGTACCTTTTGTCTTTGACTTTTAGATTTTTTTTAATACATTTTTTACCTTTTTTTTCTTGACTTTTTAACTTTTTTGTTTTTCCACTTAATTTACAGTAGGTAATATATCATTCAAGGGCTCATCTAATTGGTCAAATGCCAAAATAAGATATACAGCCATGTAGCAGCATCTTTGCTGAACGGCTGGATATAGATCTTGTGCTTCTAGACTTCACTGAGACAGACTCTATTTGTAAGGGGGATGCAAGTGATCAGAAATGGTAACTTGCCCTATAAAGGGTTAAAACATACCTTAATATTACAATAGGATATGATTCCATTTAAAGTGTAACTCACCCCAAAAAGAACTCTTTTTGCCAATAAACTGGGTCTGTTACTTGCCTTTTTTATGTTACTATTAGGGATTAAAGTTATTGATAAATAGAACAGTCTAAAGTTGAATGATCTTATCGATCCACATACAATCCTATGTCTTCTCTGGTATCTAAAGCAGCGGTGGGTCATTTGGTACCGGGCCGCACAGAAAAAAGTATAGATATTAGTGGTGGAACGGTTCACAAAATCCACGGTTCAGTTCGGTTCACGGTTTCGTGGTCACGGTTTTTGGTTCGGTTCGGTATATGTTGATTGTTACACCGAAAAATAAAAAAATTAATAATAATTATAAAAATTAATGAAAATTTTTTTAAGGAAATTAATGAAAAAATCCCCCAAAAAATAATGAATTGTAATAATTTTTAATGATTCGTGGAAACCATGGATCATTTCCGCATGTTTTGCTGCTTTGAATTTAATCATCTGGCGCATGCTCTCTACGATCTCCAAGGACCTCAGAGCGGAGCGGACGGGAGCCACAGTGGAGGCTGTAGGCTTTGCTTTGTGCAGGCGGTCTGGAGCGCAGCGGGGCGGAGCGCTGACGGAGTATGTGGGATTACGTGGTTAGCCTGACATGTTGGTCATGTTGCTGTTAGCATAAACAAAACATGTTGCACACTGTTGCACTTTTATCCGCATCTTTCTTTCCGCCGTCATCGTAGGTCACTCTAAATGCAAAGCGGTCCCATACAGCAGACCTATAAAGTGCTGCTGGCGCGTCTTCCAACTCCTGTTCTTTCCCACTCGCCATACCCACACAATTCTCCACAACAACTGATTTTTTTTCTGCTACACCCGGCTACATGTACGCTGCTTCACTTCTTCTTCTTCTTGTTTACTACTGGTGGTTGGCTTTGGTCGCAGTACCGCCACCTTCTGCTCTGGAGTGTAAATGCTTCGCCTATGAGAAAAAGGAGCAGCGCATGAACCGAACGCAACACACGCGAACCGAACCGAGATAGTCGAACCTAAAGGTTCGGACGGTTTTCAAAAACCGTTCCATCCCTAATAAATATATATATATATATATATTTATATATATATAATTTATCGACGATCAGAGTCTATTGAAAAATATAAAAAATTGTGGTATTCTCTCCCAATTACATCAGTCGATGCATCTGTGCCTCTTGACACAGGTTCATTCAGGTTAAGACTCATCCTATCTATAACATCCTATCTTTGTGAAGTGGGATTTTCTGCGAATATAGCGACCAAAACAAAGCTACAGAGCAGACTGGACATCAGGAGCACACTTCGTCTGTCATTTTCTCCCATTACGCCTAGATGGGACCGGCTTGTTGTTTTATTTTTATGCTGTTTGTGTTTGATTTTATGCCAGTCGTATAATTTTGCTTTGATCGCATCACCCCCCTCTGACATATAGCGGTCTGTGGCGCAAAACATTTAAAGATCTAAAGGATCTTTCAAATAGTTGAATTAAAATTAATAATAAATTATTGTATATTTTATATTGTGCCAGTTATAGTTAATAAAGTTGAATAAACACCAAAATCTTTTCTTAGACATAAATAAACTAAAATACTATTATTAGACAGGAACCTAGTTGGTTACCTAGTAAAATAGATGTGAATTTAAAAAGATTAATAACTTATACTTTCCAATGTACAGGGAAGTAAACTACCATTAAAGGAAAGGCATATAATATAGCTCTCTTTGTGATTCATCAATCATGACTGGAGTGACTTATAACTGTTAGCAGAGCTTTTAAATATGTGTTTCTGGTTGCGATCAGAGGAATGTTAAAACCGAACTCCATGAAGTGCATAAACTTAGAAAGCCTTCTCCATATACCATGCTAATTGCTAACATGTCTTTGTCTGTCCTGTTATAATGCTGTGTGATGCCGTACACTTTTATAAATCATCACATCCTCACTTTCCAAACGCAGCGAAGACGTTGACGCTGCTTCGCCATGCAGTAAATGGGATATTTAGGTAATAACTTAACGAGTTTGTCGAGTGTTTGTATTTACAAACAGTATAAATAAATAAAAAATAAAGTAATCCTGAATTGGACTCTGAGGCATTATATCAGGATATATAACGCTCTAACATTATATCTCTTTTAAACACTAGTTAGGCTCCACCCAGAAATGAACACTAGCACCCTCTACAGGACAGTAGCAGCGATTACAACATGGAATTTAATTATTTTTCAGTGGATGTTATCGGGTTAATCAGACTTTAACTAATCAGTTCATTGTAAGTCATTTTTTGTTTCCAACTTTAGTAAACATACATTTTTTTACATCTTCATGTAAGTTTAATTCTGCAATATTTTTCTTAAAGCTGCTGTAAGTAGTTGAAATGTGGCTGTTGCAGTTCCTACTGGTTCAAACCTTGGATAATTGTATGATAGACTGACTATATATGGAACTTAGGTGGCAACAATCAGTTCAGGGTGTCGGGTCAGGATACTTTAAAGATGTTCAGGTGCTTGCAGTAAGAAGAGGCAGACTCCTTTAATCAGGTTTGATTGATTTATCTGCATTTAAGGATCTGTTGGGGGTTTGTATCTGGTTTGGCTCTATGGATGCACACACTGCAGATCATTAAACCGATGTCTGCTTCAGACTGAGTGCTATGCATGTGGTGCGTTTAAGAACCTTAGTAAGGTAGGAATTTTCATAAACAGGGATTAACTTTTGTACAATACTGGTAAAGTTTTCATTATCATAGCCCATGTTTGGGTTTAAATACAACTCATTTAGTTATACGCTGTAGCAGCCCTCCCGTCCAGCTGTGTATTCAGCAGCCCTATTTTCTCCAACACTGATCGTCGACAAACACAACCGGTGTTAAATGGAGTGAAAACCCTTCCACCTCAAAAGATCTATTCGTTTAGAAACAATCAGTATCTCTGCTCAGTTTCTGCCTTGATATGTGAAAGCTATAACCTGACTCCGCCAGAGGGATTTGCTCCGCATATCCATCTGGAAACCTTCCGTTGAAGTAATTTTGGGAAGGGGTGAAAATACTGGTTAGCTGATTTGCTTATGTTGGTGATAGACGGGCCAAATAAACCAATCAGATCAACGAAGCATATGACGTACTTACAGAGCGACGACGAAGAGGAACCAATTGATAGATCAAACTCTTGCCGAAACCAGTCGGGAAAAGAGCAAAAACATCTTTTCCTCTGAGAAAAGCCTCCAGAGCAGTGTTTTGCTCTTCTTTCAGTGAAGAAATACTCTGTAATTCCGATAAAACTTGCTCCATAGCCACGCTAACGCTAGCTTCATCGGCTGAAGCCACCATGTTCTTTAGACTGAACTGTCACGCTTCTCGTTGCGTCACACCTCAACCCGCCTCAAAGCCAACGCTGATTGGACGTTCGTTTGGTGAACGGCTCCAAATTTTCTTTAACGGAGAGTCTCCAGACTGATCTGCAAGTGAAACTTTGAAATCTCGCGAGATCAGGATGGTCTCACGAGGCTATGAAAGCTAAGCTATCTGCCAGTTTCTGTCCTTCTGACCACACCCCTCCTAAATCCCCCTCCCCATCCCAACACTTCGCCCTGCTTCTCAGGGTTTCTGGCCTGTTTGCTTCAGGGTGAGTTACACTTTAGTATAAAACAGTCTTTTTGGTTGGAACCAAGGGCGTAGGTTTGATTTCCACTTTGGTAGGGACACTATTGGTCCTAAGTTTCATTAATGTCATTTTACCTATGCACAAATATGCATGTTTTTTTATGCTTGACGTGAGCATCAGGATACATTTCGTTTAAAGAGAACAGCAGCATTTCTTGCTACATTTACACTAATTTTATAAGCACTACACGCACTAGATGTTGTTTATCAATTTTTGAAGCGTCAGCAGCTCTGATTAATGTGGAATTAGGACTTTTTTCCACTTTGAAAAGGTTTGCATTTAAACTTAAGACAGAAGGTAATTATGTGCCAGTTTAACCAAATATAGTCTAAATATGGCCGTTATATGTGGATTTATCCTGTACTTTCTTTTGAAGATATATAATTGTGCAAAGGTAAACCAGTGAAACACATCTCTCTGTATCATGAAACAATGCAAAATAACACATTGAAGGGACGCAATTACATTTATTGTATTTACATTTAGTGGCATCATCTACAAAAACACTACACTAAGAATGAGACTAAATTCCAATATAAAATCACGTTTAACAATTATTAAAAGAAAAAAAATATATATATAACACCATCTTGTCTGTAATGTAATAATATCCCAAATAAAAAGCCGGATTAAAGCATTTTTACCAAAAACTAATGTTTGTACTAATTAACTTATGGACTGTTTGAACATCTTTGTAAAATAAAATCAATGTAAATAGTGTTCCTTTGTTTGTTATTGGCTTATTACTAAATTTAAAAGTAGAAATAGTTAAAGAAATAGCAACATTATGTGGAACCGTAATTATGCTTTCTAAACAAAAAAATATCAGATGTTAAGGCGCCATCTTGTGTTGTTATACTCTATAAAAGAAATAATACCTGCTATTTATAGCTGAACTACCTCAAAGGGTCGTCATAAAATGAAAACGGTAATTGCTATGAAGTATTGTTAAAAGGGAAACCCTCACATTTTCTTTCAATCAGCAAAAAACAACTTTCGCCTGTTTTAATGTAGATAGAATATATATATTTTTTTTATTAGCACTAGTTTCGTAGCCTAATATTATTTGAAGTAACTAGCATGAATAAAATTTGTATTTCGTGCTCCAAGCACGCACACATGCATACGGACTAGAAAACAGCCAATCAGGAAGAGGGAAGGCGGAACTTGAGGCTGAACAACCAATGAGAGTGGAGCTAAACAGCACAGTTACTGATTTAAGGGACAGGACTCAGATGGAGCGGCTGGAGCAGCTACTAAGCTGCGGAGCTGCGAGAGAAAAAGAATTGGCCACGCTGAATTGTAAATTATAAAAATTTTATATAAACATGTTATTCAAATCGAATTATTGGTAGGGACAAGAAGGTCAATCCAAAATTTTGGTAGGGACATGTCCCTATGTTCCCTATGCAAACCTTCACCCATGGTTGGAACATCAACAGATTAAACAAACCTTTATGTAACGAAGATTCAAAGTGCTACAGAGGTCTATTATCCAAAATAAAATGTTATAAAGAAACAAGACTTTGCTAGAAAAGAATATAATACAGAGCAATAAACGCTGTGACTTAATAATAACTGACCTCCCCAAAAGAATAAAGTTTACAAAATATAATGGGAAGCAAATATAAGGTGAGACTTTTCTTACAGACTTGATTACACAAAAAAAAATATGAGCCAACAGTCACCATCCTGTCCATTCTGCAGCAAAACGCCAAACAGTCAGGATTAGTTCAGCTTTTTCAACCAGCCTGATGCACTTATATGTACTTAAAGTTTTAATAATTAGCTACCTTTAGAGGTTGGCCATCCTTAAATCGAGGATAACGGTAAAAGACAAAAAAACTAAACTTTATATTTTTAGTAGTTTCTGTTTATGATTCCCTCTTTTCAAAGTCTGCGTCTTTACTGATGAATCTGCCCTAACAGTCGCTTATTTTAGCTAAGAGTAATTCCTTCTACAAGCTCTGTTGAATTATACGTTAAGGTAGCGTATTCGTGTTCCTGAGGAGTAAACTCTGGATCCTCTGGGTCACATTTCACTCATTGCATGAAAGCCTCATCAGCTTTAAAAGCTCTGAAATCCTCATTATTTTCCACATGTGATCACGTTGCTTTGCAGCGTTAAACCTCATCAAATGTAGCACAAAGTAATTGGTAAGTAAGCGGTTTAAAAGCAGTTACTATATAGAGCATTGCCATCTTTTCACCTGTTAGCTAAGGACTTGGCCTTTCCGATATGGTGCATGATAAGAATTTGTGTTGACACTTTCTGTGTACCACAATGTTTCCTCATTTAGTTTTTTAGCATAAATTACACAATATGTTGCTAGGATAGAGTATAAGTAAACGCTGCCTCATTGCTTGAGAAATGTGTCGCCCAGTAAGTTGGATTTAAAACCTCTCTGCCGAGATGTTGTTTTTCTTTCCTGTACGAAAGTAATTGTACTTTTTCTGTGTTTTTTTTTTTTTTTTTTTTTGCTGCTAATGCTGCTTTTCTTTGTTCCTGCTCCTGGAAGCCTTAGTAATACTTTGCCTTTTGTGTCCAGGGTGAGATGGGAAACGAGGCTGAAAATCAGACGGAACATGTCCAAGATGTTCCGAAGTCCTACTTGCTCACAATCAACCTTAAGGAAGGACACAACCTGGTTATCCGGGACCGCTGCGGTAATGATCTCCTCATGAAACAGACGCAGCTGTGACTCACTGATTATTTTTTTAATTTATTTAATTTATTTGAAATAGGACAATGCACATTCATCAACATGTCAGCATAAACATCAATGTAAATAAGCCAGAATTAGCACAACAGCTGATTTGCATCCACTGTCCTAAGGCAGGTAAAAACAGTGAACATTAAACAAGACGCTACAGGAGAGAACATAGTGGACACAAACAGATAAGATGCCAATAACATAAAATCACAATAAAATTAGGTTAACAATAAAATGGAAACAGATCAATTTACCTGTGAACACATGTCTGGTTAGTTTTCAACCAATGATTTAAGGAGAATTTAAAAAGTATGTAAGTTACACAGCCCCTGGATGCAACCATTTGGCCAAATTTGGTCCTACGCTGCTAAACATTACAGTCTCCTCTGGTTAAAGCTCTAGTGTTTATTCTAGTAATGTTTTTTTTGCTTATAAAATCTGTTAGAGGAGGAGGAGCAAGTCCATTTAAAACTTTAAAAACAAGGCATGCATCCAGAAACATCTGATGACGCTCAAAGTCTTAAATGTTGTACTTACTTGTTACGATAATGATAATGTGCAGGTTTTTTATCAAGAACTTTCAGAGTTGCCTTGAAGAGAGACTGTAGGGGTTTCAGAATGGCCTTTGAAGTGTGGTATGGTAATCCCTGTTTTAACAGGGTTCCCGCTGGTCCTTAAAAAGTCTTAAAAGGCATTGAATTCTTCAAAATAAAATTAAGGCCTTAATTTGTATTAAAATGTCTTAAATCATGTCTTAATTTTTAAAACATCATAAATAGGATAATTTTTATTATGATTTATTTTTGTAATCTAAGTAAAACATTAAAATTTACCTTTTGTTTTTATTTAAAAAAAATAACGGCTTACCATTATTGGTTCGGTCCCGATAGCGGAACCAATAAAAGCGTTGTTGCGGCCGGGACATTTGGGAGATGCACCATAAACTTTTTGTCTGGAAAATATGAGCAAGTGTAAATGGAACCAAAATTGTCTCCAGCCAAGAGTTTTCTCCATGGCTAAAACCAGGGAACATACATGAGGCTCAGTGGATTTTGTGCAAGAAGTCATTCAAGCTCAGAACGATGGGAATTAAGGCAGTGGAGTCGCACATGCGAAGCGCGAAACGCAAAGCGTCAAAATGGAGTTACAGAGAAACAGCTGGTATTTCTCAGTTTAGTTCCACCCTTGTCTCTGCAACGCCTCCACTTATCAACAAATCAAACATACTAAGAAAACCATACAAAGAAAAATAGCTGCAAAAAAGACTTAGCACTGGTTATGTTGGGGCTTTAAAACTGATTTGTTTTGTTCCCTGCTAAAACAAAGTTTGTGAATTCAGTTAAATAATTTTTCAAATATATCTGTCATTTGTGTGTTTTTAGCTTTCTTCCTGTATGGGAAGCTTTTCAACATCTGAAACATTAGTGCAGTGGTTTATGTTAAAATAAACCTTTGGGTTAAGTTGTCGCAAGCTGGTTTTTCTTGTGAATTTGGTCTTAAATTTTTATTTCAAGTGGCATTAAAAAGTCTTAAAAAGTCTTGAATTTAATTTGCCTTATGCTGTAGGAACCCTGTTTAAACTTGATTATTCTTTTGTGCTAAAATGATGTGGCACATCGTGCTAAGCATTAGGGAGATGATTGAGTGTTTGAAATGTATACAGCATTTAATTTTAAAAAGAGAATTAACATCTAAGGCAGAGCGTTATGACTTTATCTTTACAAATAGGAAACTGGGCTTAAAAGGAAGCAAACAGAGATGAAAGGAGAAGTTTTAGTGGAAATATGAAGTATCTGGTTCCTCACAAGTAGCCATGGTGTGATATTTGCATATAACCAGATATGATCTGTGTATTCCATGGACCTCACAGGTCTCTTTTAATCCCTCCTTGTTGTTGCACCGCAGCAATATTTACATGTCTGGACTGGTGAATAGGAGCAAATATTGATTATTTGTTCTTCCAGCCTGTTTGAATGTCATGAATGCCGATTGTCTGAATCGCCAAATTGGATATTTGAGCCTCTTTGTTTGTCTAGCTTAGTTTCCTCAATAATGAAGTGGAATGCCTGTTTGAAAACATATGGTATGCAGTCCAGGAGCAACAAAGACACCTGGCTGCTAGACAGGCTGCCTGGTTTCTGCTGAACCTTGGCAGATCTGCATGCAGCCAAGAACCTGTTTGAGCCACACCCAGCGCTGAATACCTCAGGCTCTTTCACTCCTGAGATGCATTTGAATTCAATTTCTCTCGGTTGCCTCGGTGTTTGTTTGCACATGCACACAGCGGGTGAAGGTCACGCAGAAAATGAAGATCAGGTTTTAAGACTAGAAGGATTATGTTTCAATGCAGAGTTGTTAAAACCACATGGCTTTGTTTCTTTTGTCGTTTTCATTTTGAGCAGGTTGCAGATGCAGTCATGCCAACACGTTTACTGGGTCATTTGCTGAATGTTTGGAATGACTCTCCCAATAGAGTCTGATGGGATCGAGCCTAACAAGTAGAAAAGTAGTGAAGTTATATGACTCAGACTAATCCTGGGTCTTTCTTATTGAAGACTAGGATCATGCATAGTCATATCTTTCAACTTTCTATCATTATCTGACTTTACTAACATAAAAGTCAATGTTTTATTGCAGCTTTGGCCAAAACAAAGTTATGCATTAGGGATGCACGATATAATCGGCCCCCTATCGGTATTGGCCTTAAAGGCACACTATGCAACATTTTTCAGTTAATTAATGTGTTCCATAACGTTTTGGATGATTAAATGAGTCATTTCAGGTTGAACAAAGGTATTCTCGGCCGCCCTGGTGGTCTGTGGGGGAAATACCGCACTTGCAACTGCAGGAGCACCGACCCGCACCCACAGGCTCAGAAGTCTAGTGAGAGTCAGTCTTGCTTTACGGCGAGAACTGCTACACCCCCCAGTTAAAAGCATTCTCGTTGCTAGCACAGTGGCGATCTTTGTGCAGTTATGCTACGTTCACGCAGCAAAAGCAGCAAAATCGTGTCTGCTGCTTCCTTTTTGCTGCTTGTACCAGTTAGTTCTGACGCGCGGCTCAAGCAGCTTTGCTGCTCTGGCTGCGCGGTGCAAAAGTGTGTCTGAGGCGCGTTGGGCGGAGCTTCACTATCCTTTCTCTGCCTTGCAGCTATATTTGCTGTGATCATTTGGAATAATAGTTTTAATATGTGTTTAAATGAGAAAATACACCTGAAAACGTAATCAGTGCCGTCAGTTCATTCAGATTATTATCCTGCCTTCAATATTTTTTCTGTCGGAGCCGCTCAGACCCCCACATACCAGCGGTGCGCCGACAGAAGGAATCCCTTCATCAGCAGCCTCTGGCCAGGTCACCTCCTCGCGGTTCACCGCGGCAGCTGGTAGGTGTTTTTCATCTAAATAATCCAAACTGCATATTCTGCCGGCAGATTTCTGCATTTAAGTTAATTTAGGCGTCAATAAACTGTTTAAGAGGAGAGATCATCAGCGCTGTGTCTCTCTCCCTGCTTCAGCTGCTCAGACGCGCTGGGCCTGCTGCTCAAAACGCGCCGCGGGACCTTTTGCTGCGCCTTGACGCGCGTCAACCATTGACTTTGCATGTAAACTCGCTGCTTCTGTCGCGCCAGCTGCGCTGTGAACGCAGCATTAGTCATTCGTTGCGTTCGCCTGTCTGCTAAGCTCAAAACAACCGCGCCTGGCTTGACGGAGAAACCAGGAGAACAGCTGTGCATATTTACGACAGTGCACTTTTACTTTCGCCCTCTGGGGGGAGCCTCGCTGGAAAATCAACACCGGTTGCATAGTGTACCTTTAAAACTGCATATCGGACATCAGCCACCCCACCGATATTTAACCCGATATTTGATCAGCTTCTGAGTTTCTAAAGTCTAAAAAAAATAAAAGAAATACTACTTTTTCTTCTTCCTCAAAAACTTCTTTTTTACAGACTTAAAAACTTCTAAAGACGAGGGAAAAAATATTGATACATTAAAATATCCCAATATCTTCATATGCTGATATATTGCCATTTAAAAACACCATATCAATCTCTTTTACTAATGAAATATTGCTATATGTCATCGTTATGCTACGAAATCCCCCGAAAATTAACGAAATTTTGCCATATTTTTATATGTTGATATATTGACGCGGTATCGATCTATTTTACTAACAAAATCTCACAAGAATTTGCAAAATATCACGAGAGTTTGTCACAGAACGATGAAATTTCATGAGATTTTGAAAGTAAAATAGATCGATACCGCGTTTTTAAAAATCAATTTGATATCAGCATATGAAAATATATTATTTTTCAAAGTGTCAGAAATGGATAACAAAACTGCTATTTTCAATGACTACTTATTTTTGTCCAGCTTTAACATCGGTATCGATATCGGTTATCGTCTACATGAGTTTTAAAATATCGGCATATCGGATATCGGCCAAAATCCCAATATCGTGCATCCCTATTATGCATAGTTGGGATGTAGAGAATAACAAAGAAAAAAGAGTTATCTACATTTTTTACAAATAAATATTCCTTTACTAAATACTCCTGCATTCATTTTTGTGTAATACTGCTAGTACTAAAAAAAAAAAAAACTTCCAAAGGTGCAAGAATGCACTGCACATTTAAAATCAGAGGAACACTGCAGAGGATGAGGAGAAAACGAGAACAACAAGTAAAATCAATAAAAACAATAAACACATACAAAATAAAATAGCAGAAAGTCAGGCAGGTTGGGCTAAAGGAACGGGAATAGAAATGCATTTTAGAAAAGTTTTAACAGTTAATATTGAAAGGAAAACTCTTGTTTTGCATAGGAAGGCTTTCCGTACATAATGCACGCAAAAAATCTGTCACACATGTGGCTTTATTGAAACTCAGACAAAATGTTCTGATATTAGAGAAGCTACTTCAGCATAACGTCATTAAACATTGCATATTTAAGAATCTCCAAACACTCCACAATAACTACATTTAACTTTATTTTTTGGAATATAATCTGTTGCTTCTCTAAACCAAAAACGGGACTGAAGACTGAAGATAAACATCCCAGCAATTATTTCAGCTTTTAGGGCTTAAAAATGTTTTATTATTGACATAATAAATTCAGATTGTTATGACACTAAAAAAGAAACAATGATAAAGACAAATGATGTGATCATTTCCTGCCTTCTCAACCAGAGACTGAAAATGTTTCCGGTTCTTATTCGTCGCATCACATGGAAAGAAGATATAGTTTTAATTGTCTGTGGTCTTATGTTTCTTTTATAACTTCAAAGACTTTCTTATGTTCCATTCACAGTAATTTTAGGTTCACTTTAGAAAATTGGCAATGTTGAACTGAACTGATAAAGTTTTCAATCTCAGGAAACCCAGCCGATAAACTGGAGTCTGACTTGCAGCTTTCATTGCTCCTGAATGTATGTAGTAACAGAGTCCAGCCAGTCGCATTAAATCTCCTCAGCGATTCCTCACACAGAACACGCATGAATCCGCGACACAATCTCTCTCACGTGGCATTTTAGTTTCCTTCCAGTAGGATTTGTCAAAGAGTGATCAGATCTACAGCTGCAAGTAACAGTTATTTTCCAAATCAATTAATCTGTCAATAATGCTTTAAATTAATCGATTAATAATCTCATAGCTTGAAAATTCCTTAAAGAAGACATTTTCTGAAATTAAACCAGGTGAAACTAAAAGCCAATTTATGCTTCTGATGCACAGCCTGTGTAACCGTCAAATCTGTCTCTGTCGCCGCGCACCGCAAAAACATCGTTGCTACGCGACAGACAGTTGCGAACCTGCGCAGAAATCAAGCGGAAGTGCGCAGACAAAAAGCAACTGTGTGTGGTCGTCCTGCTCAATTCGGTGCCGGGGCGCGCCATTTTTAAAAACCGAGGAACAACTACAATGAAAGGTTAATCGAGGAGGTTCGCTCCATTAACAGAACCTGTTCCTCTTTGATGTCTAGTAACTCTAGATCTATCTCTGTGCCAGTGATATCTTCCAGAACCGCTATTTTGGTTTCGAAAGATAAACACTCCCGCCGGCGCCGCCGAAGTTCTCGTGACCATCTGCCAAAGTTCTCGTGAGTTTTTGAAAAGGCTGGCTCTTGAAATTTGGCGGGAATCTGCTGTGCATCCCTAGAAATTCCAGACTGACGCTGCAGAAGCATACCAGCAAAACTGGTTCCCGACCAGATGCAAGCAACATTTCATGTATGCGGTTGCAGAAATCTAATCTGCCCTTTCAACTTTTCCGCTGGAGGAGTTCTGGATAGAGAACACCGACATGAAAACTTTTCTTTTTATTTTAAAAGTGAAATGTTTATATATTTCTTTTTTACAATTTTGATATGTCAGATAAAGATGATATTTGTCAGCTAAAGATATATTTTACACTCTCTATACTCCAGTTAATGATTAATCTATTACTGAATTAGTTGACGATTATTTCAATTATTAATGTCGATTATTCCGATTAATTATTCCAAACCATATCCATCCCAACGGACTGCTTCTAATTTTCTCTACCTCCATGCTAGAGAAAAGCATCATGCTGCTTCCGCCACCATGTTTCCACACGCTGAAGGTGTCTTCAGTGTTTGCTTCCAGCTCCATCCCTCTGTGACATCATTGCCCTGTCCTTTAAACGGTCTGTTCTAGACCTCAATCAGGAGGCTCTCTTAAAACATTACGATCTCTCCTAAACGCTTGAATTGTAGAGTATTTCTATCAAAAGACCCTCCTACCTGAGCTCTTAATATCTGGAGCTCATCCAGAGTTTGATAAACATATTGGCTGCTGAAATAATATCCTCCGTTTTTTAATAGTTTTGCAGCTGTGTCATCCTTTCTGCTGGATGATTGGACTAAATGAGATGTTGGCAGGTTGAAATACTGTTTTAAAACCTAAACTTGCTCCCAGTTCATTACAACTTTCTCCCTGACCCTTTTGCCGTGTCCCTTGATCATCGCCGACATTCTCTAAGCAACACCTGAGGCCTTGACAGCAGAGCCAGGTTTAAAAGGATGTTAGAAGACACACAAGGAGAGCTAGAAGAGGAATGCAGTGTAAATGTTTCAAACTGTATGCAGACTTAAGCTGCAAGACAAATAGCTGCTGATGGCGAAAATATTTAATCAAGTTGCTGTCTGGGAACCTTTGCATCTGCTTTCAGAAGAGTGACTCGTCAACAGATAAGTTCATATCACTCTTTATAGGCAGCTAATGACTTGGCCGATATTAGCTGTTGTTAAACTTTGAGTCCACTCATCATGGCAGGATTTTTGGCCGAATCTTTTGAAAAAAAAAAAAAAACATATTTCCAGTATAAAGGTCCACAAATCATGATTGATTGATTGGAAACGTGCGTTTGAAGGAATCTCTAGAAAGAAAGTGTTACGAAGCACTGAGGAAGTAGTTGATCCCTACATTTGACAGCAGTCCTGTTGGCTTCCTTCGTGTAAAGCAAAGTTCAAACGAGTAATTAGTTTTCAGCTGCCTCCAGGTTCCCTGGGGTTGAAGTTTAGTTGGCTTTTAAAGCAGGAAGTTTTGGTCTTGCGATGTGGGGAGGAAAAAATAAACCGCCATCCGTCCCACAGACTTGAGAAATGACAATGATAGCAGACCAGGTCTCCCTTTTACTGGAAATAGGTTTCTCAGAAGTGTACCTCGTAAGCTAGCAGAGGTGTAGAACTAAACTTAATTTAGCAACTAACTGTCCTAGGAATGTTTATTTTTTACATTGTGCTAAAACTTTTCCTTCACTTTCAAACGGATGAAAAATAAACTATTTCTTTGTCTATTTCTTTAGGTACCAGCGACCCTTATGTAAAGTTTAAGTTTGACGGAAAGAGCATCTATAAAAGCAAAGTTGTTCATAAAAACCTCAACCCTATATGGAATGAGAGCTTCTCTGTGCCGCTGAAGGATCTGAATCAGAAGATGTACATCAAGGTAACGACTCTATCATAACTCACTCACAGGGTCAGTTGGTACTTCCCTGCAAAGGTTTGCATTTCTCTGTAGTTTTGCAGTGATGGGGGTGGGGGGGATTTGGGTGGGTGGGGGTGATAGATCTAGTCACAGTTTCAGTTGTGTGGGAATTAACACTTTGCTTTCTGATTTGACGCAGGTGTACGACAGTGATCTGACTACCGACGACTTTATGGGCTCTGCCTCTGTTCTCCTTAGTGATTTAGAGATTGACAAGTAAGTCTTTGAAGTTCTAACTGTAAAATCCTGATATGCTCTCACATATAGTGATCATTCATTCATTTCAGTTCTTAATAGTAAAATAGGGAAAACACCTTCATCACTTTGATTCTTCTGTGGCTAAAATCTTGATAGATGGCGCCCCCTGGTGGGTGTCTCTGAAGATACTTAAAATTCCTCCAACCTCTCTGGTATTTATTATTTCCTCTTAGCTCTCTGATTCTCAAAGTTGGGGCCTTGCAGGGGCACTACTAGGAATTTGGGGCCCTGTGAAAGACATTGATATAAAAAAAGATAATAATTATTATTATGCAAGCTTTTAAAACTGCTATAAAGGTGCATTGAAGAGGTATCATTTAACTTTTTCATTTTATTTGTATTGTAAAACTTCTACAAAGGAAAAATTATCAGAATGCCAAAGTGTTAAATATACTATAACTTTAAACTTCACATTAAAAATTCTATCAAAATCGTAAAAGTTTATATAAAACAAAAAACATCTATCTGTGTCAATATATTGTGTCAATATATTCATGCTTTGTTTCGCTGTTTACTGCTGAAAAATTAGAGAGAACACAAAGATAATTTATTTTACTGATGGAGTTTCTTATTATATTTACAAAATATAATAAGACTGCCCCCCCTCAGTCAAGGCCCCTCAGAAGCTTCCTGACTGACTTAAAAAATGGCAGATTAGTCCTGAAAATGAGGAATATTACCATGAAAATCGCATAGAATATCGTTCTCTAGAAAGCTGGTACAGTTGGTATTTCTTGTGCCTCTAGAAAGACTGAATTCAGTGGAGCAAATTACAAATGAGTATCGCACACTGAAAAAAGTGTAACATGTAACTGTTCATTCAAACTAATGCTTTTCACTCTAAACTAAATAAAATTATTGATTTGATTGTGTAACTCATTCTTTTTGGATTTTGCGACATCAAGTTTGATTTAACCTGAACTAAATACACGTAGAAAGGACCCAAAATAAAGTTTTTGATTTCTCTCAATATGTATATATTTATTCATGGCCTGCAGGTAATTTTTATTATTAGTTTGAATCAAATGTGAACTGCGCTTTAGATGCAGTGAGAGCATGTGATGAAGTCCAGGTCCCCGGCTAGCACTGCCGCCTTGCAGCAAGAAGGTTGTGGGTTCAAATCCCTACCCAGGATCTTTCTGAATGACGTTTGCATGTGTGGTTGTCTAAATTATCCTTAGGTGTGAGCGTGTGTGTAAATGGTTGTGTGTCAATGGTTGTTCTGTGCTGAGATGGATTGGCAACCTGTCTGGGGTGTATAGAGTTTATAAGATGGGAAACGGAAATTACTTTTGAAGTAAAGTCAAAGGATATGTGAAGTATATTAGGTTGGTCCAATGTCAATTTATTAGTTTGGTTCATCAACTATAATGTTCAGAAAATCATTTGGAACAGGGCAAAGATTTTAAGTTGTGCAGAATTATTGTTTACATAAACATGATATAATCAGGTCATAACAAGCCATTAAATTCAGATTTTGTGAAGTCAAATATTTTAGATGTGATATCTGGACATCATTGTTTTTTTTTTGTTTGAGCAAGGTTATACTTTTTCTGATTATCATTATTAAAGAGATGAAAAAGCCATGGATCATTTCCTTTCACTTGAGAATTTTCACTCTGCAGTTTGTTTGTTTGTTTTTTTTTATCACATACAATAATGATTGTACGGAAGAGGATTAGGGCCACTGGGAAAAAAAAAAGTTAACTGATTTTTTACATTTTTTTTCAGTATAGTATGGGGAAAAAAGTCAGAATTCTGATTTTTTTCTCAGAATTCTGACTTTTTTTATTGTCAGAATTCAGTCAGAATTCTGAGATTAAAGTCAGAATTCTGGGAAAAAAAAGTCAGAATTCTGAGAAAAAAGTCAGAAATCTGACTTTTTTCCCATGTTAAACTGAAATAAAATCTAAAAATCGGTTAACTTTTTTTTTTTTTCAGTGGCCCTAATCCTCTTCCGTATGATTGTATTGAATTTTGTGATTTTTAGCATCAGAAAGTAAACTCAAACTTTAAATGGCCATCTTCTCTACCAATTAACTCTGAGGTGATGTCATTTGTTTTCTGACGACGATGATGATGATGATGAAAACATGCCGTGTGATTTATCACTTCATTTATCTATTAATGTTGTAACAGTCCATCTCTTAATCTAAAGTGTTTAAAATAACCTTTCCTTCGTCTCAGGGTCAATGAGCTCTCTCTCTCGCTGAATGATCCAAACACCCTGGAGGAAGACATGGGCTACCTGCTGGTAGACATGACGCTGTCTCTCAGAAACGGAAGCTCCAAGAAAGGAATTGTACGGCAAGCACGTTGTGTATTAACTGCATGTGTTCTATATGTAAAAAATGTCTGTTTACATTAGACTCATCATATGCAGGCATGAGGAAAAGAAAGCACAACCGGTCTCTGTTTTAAGGTTTTACAAATCAGGACAGAATAATGTTAATACAGCTTTAACCGAGTAGCGACTCGTAGGTCAGTACAGGTATTTAACTTTATAGGAATTAACCAAACAGTTTGTGAAACATACATTCTACTGCCGTTTCTTCTATAAAAGGGAAAATAGGGTAAGTAGCTAAATATAATAAAGTTAAATGGCAGCTTTTTGTAGCCCTTGGGCAGTTTTTATCACATTACCCCCCCTTCTGAATGTTTATGGTCCTTGTTAGCCTGTAGTTGAATATCATTAAATCACAGCTTCTAATTTGCTTTGGAGTTTTATTTACTTTTGCTTAAAGAAAAAACAGCTTATAAAGTTTTTTTTTTTTTTTTTTTTTTTAGCATTATAAGAAAGATCAATAGTAATACTACTGGTTCGTTATAATTGGTTTTCCAACAAGGACTTTTGTTTTACCAATAAAAAAAAATAATAATTCCCGCTTTTTCTTTTTTTAGTGTAGGATGCTAAGCTGAATAAAACTCTTTTAGGAGGCCAGAGATCTCTACTTATGTAATTTCCATACCTCGTTCAAAGAATTTGGACATTTGCTGTGCTGGACAGGAGTCTGCATGATTGAGGAGTAAAAGCCTCGATGAAAATTATCGGATAAAGATCTATTTTAAAGCCATGTAGGGAAGCGGCACAGTTCAGATTTTTTTGTAGTTGAAAAGAAGGAAAGTAAAGGGGTCCTCATGGGGCCCCACAATATCTTCTGAAAACAGCACAACTCTCCTTCCTTCCTTCCTTCCTTCCTTCCTTCCTTAGTTCCATCCGTCTGTCCGTCCGTCCTTCCTTCCTTGCTTCCTTGCCTCCTTCTTTCCGTCTGTCCGTCCTTTCTTCCTTCTTTCCTTCCGTCTGTCCGTCCGTCCTTTCTTCCTTCTTTCCTTCCGTCCGTCTGTCCGTCCTTCCTTCCTTCCTTGCATCCGTCCTTCCTTCCGTCCGTCCATCCTTCCTTGCTTCCTTCCTTCCTACCGTCCGTCCGTCCGTCTGTCCTTCCTTCCTTGCTTCCATCCGTCGTTCCTTCCGTCCGTCCGTCCTTCCTTCCTTCTTTCCGTCCGTCCATCCGTCCTTCCTTCCTTCCTTGCTTCAGTCCGTCTTTCCTTCCTTCCGTCCGTCCTTTATTGTTTCCATCCGTCCGCTGTCCGTCCGTCCTTCCTTCCTTGCTTCCTTCCTTCTTTCCTTCCTTCCGTCCCTCCGTCCATCCTTCCTTCCTTACTTCCGTCCTTCCTTGCTTCCTTACTTCCTTCCATCTGTCCGTCCATCCGTCCTTGCTTCCTTGCCTCCTTCCTTACTTCTTTCCTTGCTACCGTCCATCCGTCCGACTGTCTGTCCTTCCTTGCTTCCTTCCTTCCGTCCGTCCGTCCGACTGTCCGTCCTTCTTTGCTTCCATCCGTCCTTCCGTCCGTCCGTCCTTTCTTTCTTCCTTCCTTGCTTCCTTCCTTCCGTCTGTCCTTCCTTCCTTGCTTCCTTCCTTCCTTGCTTCCATCCGTCCTTCCGTCCGTCCTTTCTTCCTTCCTTCCTTGCTTCCTTCCGTCCGTCCGTCCTTCCTTCCTTACTTCCGTCCGTCCGTCCGTCCGTCCTTCCTTCCTTACTTCCGTCTGTCCGTCCGTCCTTTCTTCCTTCCTTCCTTGCTTCCTTCCTTCCTTCCGTCCGTCCGTCCGTCCTTCCTACCTTACTTCCGTCTGTCCGTCCGTCCGTCCGTCCTTCCTTGCTTCCTTACTTCCTTCCATCTGTCCGTCCATCCGTTCTTCCTTCCTTGCTTCCTTGCCTCCTTCCTTCCTTCTTTCCTTGCTACCATCCGTCCGTCCTTCCTTCCTTCCTTCCTTGCTTCCTTCCTTCCGTCCGTCCGTCCGTCCGACTGTCCGTCCTTCTTTGCTTCCTGCCTTCCTTCCTTCCGTCTGTCCTTCCTTCCTTGCTTCCTTCCTTCCTTCCTTCCTTCCTTGCTTCCATCCGTCCTTCCGTCCGTCCGTCCTTTCTTCCTTCCTTCCTTCCTTCCTTGCTTCCTTCCTTCTGTCCGTCCGTCCGACTGTCCGTCCTTCTTTGCTTCCTGCCTTCCTTCCTTCCGTCCGTCCTTCCTTCCTTCCTTCCTTCCTTCCTTCCTTGCTTCAGTCCGTCCTTCTTTCCTTCCTTCCTTGCTTCCGTCCGTTCTTTCTTCCTTCCTTTCTTCCTTCCTCCCTTCCTTCCTTCCTTTCTTCATTATGTTCAGAAAAAATCGGATGGGTTGCGTTTTCCTGTGGTGTGTGAACGCAGCCTTATAGTGAAAAGCTGCATCTGAACTCATCAGAAGGTCTCTGAATTGTTGCCATTGAGGTTCACTTAATTTTCAGTCACTGCTGTGACTTAGTCATTGTCTACAAACATTGTTCAGCATGTCATAGGTCATTATTTACCTATAAGAACTAATTGATTTAGGCAACTGTCCTGAAATGTATAACCTTAGATTTGAGAGAAGTTGTGCTTGCTTTTTTTTTTTGTCTTTTTTTATTGTCTGTTTTTAATATTTTAAGTGTTCTTTGTTTGGCCTACTAACCCCAGTGCCATTTTGTTTTGCACTTAACATGCATGCCCCTGTCATCAGAAGTGGCCCCGAAAACGAAGTGCTAGGGTAAGGCATGGTGGAGGGAACACATTGGACAGACAATGAACAATAATCAACTTGTTCAGCTTTTTAATCGGTATCTGCCAAAACGTGAAAAAAAAAAAAACAATTAAAAGAAGTTGATGACGGCAGTAAAAAACAAAAATCTAGTCTCACTTTCATTCTCATCAGACTGCTCAAACATTTTGGCAGATATCTTGTAAAGACAAAAACACATTTATTTTCTGATTTAGATCAACAGATCTATTTAATTTTAAGTTTTTTTGATCAATTTAAATTCAATTTTCTCTTTCAATGAGTCATCTTCTTTCATATTAACCCAAAGTTAAAGTAACCTGAGCAGTTAATATTTTTATTACGGTGATATTCAAAATGCAGGCATTACGCTTCCGAAAATGGGACAATATTTTAAAATCCTGGATGATTTTGTAGCTCAGGCATCATGTAGATAACTCCTAACGCAGTCCTTTAGGAAGAGTCTGACCGCTGTGTTCCGAAGGGAAGCTAAACCCGGAGCAGTTTCTAAATGCATGTTTTGTGGCTTCCTTAGCTGCTTGCTACGCATGGTGCATGAGCTTTGCAAACTGCTAGCGAGGATATCTGAGACCATGTTGATGCACGTTAACTACATTTCTGCCCTTGTTTAGAAGCTTTTAGGTAACTACGTTGTTAACCTTATAACTGTGAAGATGCAGCGAAGCTGGAAGCGAATCCTAATTCCTTTTCTTTTTTTGGGACCTATAAACTTTTACTCAACTGTAGACTTTGGTGTATCACGATACTTGAATTATTGCGATGCATTGCAATATTTTCTCCTCCATGTTTTGTTTTTGAATGACTCGGCGCAGTATCCCGCAGCCGGAAATGCTTGTGACACAAGGCAACGTGCGTCAACACATCCGCAGCGACATCTACTGGACTGGAAGTTGTATTACACTTGTTTTTGGCTGATGTTCGCCAACCATTCATGCAATTCTATTTATGCATTTTTTTAAATTAATAATCGATACTTGGCGTCAAGAATCGATGCAGTAGATCACGAAAATTAGAATCACGATGCATCATCATGACGATTATTTTGCACAACCCTAATATACCCCCATCCACAGGTTGATCCACTCAGGCAGCAGGTTGTGGAGGATTATAGCGTACCGCCAGTCAATTTAAAATACCATTGTGTGTTGTTTACAGTGATGGGTCACCCTCCTCTTCACACCATGACTGTTCGCATTTTTCCAGACTTTAAAAAAATAAACATTTCTATTAGGGATGCACGATATAATCGGCCCCCTATCGGTATCGGCCTTAAAACTGAATATCGGACATCGGCCACCCCACCGATATTTAACCCGATATTTGATCAGCTTCTGAGTTTCTAAAGTCTAAAAATAAAATAAAATACTACTTCTTCTTCCTCAAAAACTTCTTTTTTACAGACTTAAAAACTTCTAAAGACGAGGAAAAAATATTGATACATTAAAAATCACAATATCTTCATATGCTGATATATTGCCATTTAAAAACACCATATCAATCTCTTTTACTAATGAAATATTGCTATATGTCATCGTTATGCTACGAAATCCCCCGAAAATTCACGAAATGTTGCCATATTTTTATATGTTGATATATTGACGCGGTATCGATCTATTTTACTAACAAAATCTCACAAGAATTTGCAAAATATCACGAGAGTTTGTAACAGAACGATGAAATTTCACGAGATTTTGAAAGTAAAATAGATCGATACCGCGTTTTTAAAAATCAATTTGATATCAGCGTATGAAAATATATTTGAGTATATTATTTTTCAAAGTGTCAGAAATGGATAACAAAACTGCTATTGTCAATGACTACTTATTTTTGTCCAGCTTTAACATCGGTATCGATATCGGTTATCGGCTACATGAGTTTTAAAATATCGGCATATCGGATATCGGCCAAAATCCCAATATCGTGCATCCCTAATTTCTATCCGTGTTGCTTATAAGAAAGTTAGCTTTTTCGTTGTCAGCTGACCAGCAGTGTTCAGCAACAGGCAGGGGGAGGGCAAGGTAAGAACCTTTGTGGACTATCTGGACAACCATAGAAGCGGAACTTCTTTGTGCATCCCAAAAAAAGGACATTAAACAATAGAAATAGTGTGAGATACCTGTTTGTGTATATTCTCAGTCATCCGGGTGATGAAAACCACAAGCTTAAATTGGAAAGTTCTTTGTTTGAAGCAGAGCAAACGTTGGGTGCTGCCAGTAAACAGAAGGTACACGTCTTAAAAAAAACAAAAATCCAGAATGAAAGTCCAGTTGCAATCCAGTTTAAGCCTGTTTGTGAGTGTGAGCAAACCGTTGGTGTCAGGTTTTAAAATAGTGAAGCATAGCAGGCCTAATAAAGCTGTTCTATGGAATTAAAAAAGGTTCGAAATGAGGTTCATTAGCATTTTAAATGTTTAATGTTTTTCTTTGAGGTGTCCATTAAAAGCTCTGAATCAAATACTGTTTTCCACTCAGTAAACTGGTTTGCTGTTGATTTTTCTGTCTTCAGGTGTTTCTTCTACACTTTATGTGCCTGTCTTTGGAGATTTGATTAAACTTTATTGATTTTTGTTCTCTCTCCCAACTTCCATTCTTCTTTACACATTCTGTCTGTCTCATTTGGACCTGCACCCTCTGTTACAGGGAGGGAGTTCCCAGAACTCTAGGTTGTCTGATGCACTGAAGAAGAGCCAGCTTTGGACGTCCGTTTTGTCAGTGATACTGGTTGAAGGTCGGGGGCTGCTTCTGGACAGCCAGACAGGTCATCTGTTTGTTCGCTTCAAACTGGGAGAGCAGCAGTTTAAAAGCAAGGTGGTTTTCCTCTCCTCCTCATTCTTCTTTATGTGTTTTGTTTTTCACCTGCCCACTTGAATCTCTGTCTAATTTGTTTTAAGCCTCTTTCTGCATCCGCTCAGGCCACAAATGTACACAGGCTACACACTAAATCTTTCAAGTATTATGTATTCTCTAGAGAAAGCTGGCTGACTCTCAATGGCTCCTATCTTTATAAATACTAGAACAAAAACAAAGCACACCATCACTAATTGTTCTGTTGATGTTAGCTGAAGCAGGTCGGGCTGTTTTTGTTTACCTTTCATGTTCTCTTTTTATTCAGAATCACTGCAAAGTGGCCAATCCTCAGTGGAGAGAAAGATTCACCATGAAGCATTTCCTGAATGCTGCACAGATCCTGGAGGTGGAGCTGTGGTCCAAAGAATCCCGCAGGAATGAGGAGCGCTTGGCAACGTGAGTGACTGTTCTTCACTCTCTATGTGGGCCTATTTTCTGGCATTATTGTTAATATTATACAATAAATTCTTAAAAGTGTTTATTACACTGCCTTTCCTCCAATATCTTTAAATGAAATAAAGTGTAACTGACTGCCTTGAGATTTTAGTCAAACTCAGGGTTCCTCCATCGGTGGAGAAAACCTCAGTGAACAACATTATTTTAAGCGATGGTCGCAGCCCGGTGTTCAGGGAGAAACTCATTTAAGTTTGAATCAGGTTTAGGTTTGGAAAGGAGATCCATAAGCTTTAAATATTTCCCAGTGCTTGATTCAATCTATCTAAAATTAAAATTAAAACGTAAACATTTGTTTACTGCATACACTGGATTAAAATACTGGTAGTAAATCTTAAACTGATATAAATATCGTAGCTCTGCCTTCTCTATCATATGTTTTAACCTCACCCTAGAGATTCACTGTCTTACTACCCAGTGGGACCTCAGGTCATGGCCCAGTGGTAACATACTGTATGACCCCCTGGGTTAAGGTGCATTCAGAGCCTCATCCAAGCAGTAATACCATAAACGTTCTCTTCATCACCTTTTCTCCTTTTATTTCATGCTTCTAAGTCTCATATAATTTGATTATTGTGTAGCAATGTAGGTACTGATTGATTTAAAGGTACATGTCCAAAAAAGGAGAGAGCTAGATAACAGATAATAGAAAATCAAAGTTAGACTATCAGAGAAAAAAAAAAAAAAAATATATATATATTTATATATATATATATATATATATGCATGCGTATATATATATGTATACATATATATATATATATGCATACGTATATATACACTATATTGCCAAAAGTATTTGCTCACCCATCCAAATTATTGGAATCAGGTGTTCCAATCACTTCCATGGCCACAGGTGTATAAATTCAAGCACCTAGGCATGCAGACTGTTTTTACAAACATTTGTGAAAGAATGGGTCGCTCTCAGGAGCTCAGTGAATTCCAGCGTGGAACTGTGATAGGATGCCACCTGTGCAACAAATCCAGTCGTGAAATTTCCTCGCTCCTAAATATTCCACAGTCAACTGTCAGCTGTATTATAAGAAAATGGAAGTGTTTGGGAACGACAGCAACTCAGCCACGAAGTGGTAGGCCACGTAAACTGACGGAGCGGGGTCAGCGGATGCTGACGCGCATAGTGCGAAGAGGTCGCCAACTTTCTGCAGAGTCAATCACTACAGACCTCCAAACTTCATGTGGCCTTCAGATTAGCTCAAGAACAGTGCGCAGAGAGCTTCATGGAATGGGTTTCCATGGTCGAGCAGCTGCATCCAAGCCATACATCACCAAGTGCAATGCAAAGCGTCGGATGCGGTGGTGTAAAGCACGCCGCCACTGGACTCTAGAGCAGTGGAGACGCGTTCTCTGGAGTGACGAATCGCGCTTCTCCATCTGGCAATCTGATGGACGGGTCTGGGTTTGGCGGTTGCCAGGAGAACGGTACTTGTCTGACTGCATTGTGCCAAGTGTAAAGTTTGGTGGAGGGGGGATTATGGTGTGAGGTTGTTTTTCAGGAGCTGGGCTTGGCCCCTTAGTTCCAGTGAAAGGAACTCTGAATGCTTCAGCATACCAAGACATTTTGGACAATTCCATGCTCCCAACTTTGTGGGAACAGTTTGGAGCTGGCCCCTTCCTCTTCCAACATGACTGTGCACCAGTGCACAAAGCAAGGTCCATAAAGACATGGATGACAGAGTCTGGTGTGGATGAACTTGACTGGCCTGCACAGAGTCCTGACCTCAACCCGATAGAACACCTTTGGGATGAATTAGAGCGGAGACTGAGAGCCAGGCCTTCTCGTCCAACATCAGTGTGCGACCTCACAAATGCGCTTCTGGAAGAATGGTCAAAAATTCCCATAAACACACTCCTAAACCTTGTGGACAGCCTTCCCAGAAGAGTTGAAGCTGTTCTAGCTGCAAAGGGTGGACCGACGTCATATTGAACCCTATGGATTAGGAACGGGATGTCACTTAAGCTCATATGTGAGTCAAGGCAGGTGAGCAAATACTTTTGGCAATATAGTGTATATGTATACATATATATATATATATATATATATATGCATACGTATATATATGTATACATATATATATATATATATATATATATATATATATATATATATATATATATATATATATATATATATGCATACGTATATATATATGTATACATATATAAATACAGGTGCTGGTCATAAAATTAGAATATCATGAAAAAGTACATTGATTTCAGTAATTCCATTTAAAAAGTGAAACTTGTATATTATATTCATACATTACATACAAACTCATATATTTCAGATGTTTATTTTGTTTAATTTTGATGATTACAAATGACAACAAATGAAAATCTCAAATTCATCATATCAGAAAATTAGAATATTACTGAAGACCAATAAAAACAAAGGATTTATAGAAATGTTGGCCAACTGAAAAGTATGAACATGAAAAGTATGAGCATGTACAGCACTCAGTATTTAGTTGGGCCTCCTTTGGCCTGTATTACTGCAGCAATGCGGCGTGGCATGGAGTCGATCAGTCTGTGGCACTGCTCAGGTGTTATGATAGCCCAGGTTGCTCTAATAGTGGCTTTTAGCTCTTCTGAATTGTTGGGTCTGGTGTATTGCATCTTCTTCTTCACAATACCCCATAGATTTTCTATGGGGTTAAGGTCAGGAGAGTTTGCTGGCCAATTAAGAACAGGGATACCATGGTCCTTCAACCAGGTACTGGTAGCTTTGGCACTGTGTGCAGGTGCCAAGTCCTGTTGGAAAATGAAATCTGCATCTCCAAAAAGTTGGTCAGCTGCAGGAAGCATGAAGTGCTCTAAAACTTCCTGGTATGTGGCTGCGTTGACCCTGGACCTCAGAAAACACAATGGACCAACACCAGCAGATGACATGGCACCCCAAACCATCACTGACTGTGGAAACTTTACACTGGACTTCAAGCAACGTGGATGAAGTGCCTCTCTTCTTTTCCTCCAGACTCTGGGACCTTGATTTCCAAAGGAAATGCAAAATTTACTTTCATCAGAGAAGATGACTTTGGACCACTCACCAGCAGTCCAGTCCTGTTTCTCTTTAGCCCAGGCAAGACGCTTCTGACGCTGTCTGTGGTTCAAGAGTGGCTTGACACAAGGAATGCGACAGCAGAAACCCATGTCTTTCATACGTCTGTGTGTGGTGGTTCTTGAAGCACTCACTCCAGCTGCAGTCCACTCTTTGTGAATCTCCCCCACATTTTTGAATGGGTTTTGTTTCACAATCCTCTCCAGGGTGCGGTTATCTCTCTTGCTTGTACACTTTTTTCGACCACATCTTTTCCTTCCCTTCGCCTCTCTATTAATGTGCTTGGACACTGAGCTCTGTGAACAGCCAGCCTCTTTAGCGATGACCTTTTGTGTCTTGCCCTCCTTGTGCAAGGTGTCGATGGTCGTCTTTTGGACAACTGTCAAGTCAGCAGTCTTCCCCATGATTGTGTAGCCTCTAGAACTAGACTGAAAGACCATTTAAAGGCTTTTGCAGGTGGTTTGAGTTAATTAGCTGATTAGAGTGTGGCACCAGGGGCCATCAATTTTGAACCTTTTCACAATATTCTAATTTTCTGATATGATGAATTTGAGATTTTCATTTGTTGTCATTTGTAATCATCAAAATTAAACAAAATAAACATCTGAAATATATGAGTTTGTATGTAATGTATGAATATAATATACAAGTTTCACTTTTTAAATGGAATTACTGAAATCAATCTACTTTTTCATGATATTCTAATTTTATGACCAGCACCTGTATATACATATGCATACGTATATATATATGTATACATATATATATATATATATGCATACGTATATATATATGTATACATATATATATATATATATATATATATATATATATATATATATATATATATATATATATATATATATATATATGCATACGTATATATATATGTATACATACACTATATTGCCAAAAGTATTTGCTCACCTGCCTTGACTCACATATGAGCTTAAGTGACATCCCGTTCCTAATCCATAGGGTTCAATATGACGTCGGTCCACCCTTTGCAGCTAGAACAGCTTCAACTCTTCTGGGAAGGCTGTCCACAAGGTTTAGGAGTGTGTTTATGGGAATTTTTGACCATTCTTCCAGAAGCGCATTTGTGAGGTCGCACACTGATGTTGGACGAGAAGGCCTGGCTCTCAGTCTCCGCTCTAATTCATCCCAAAGGTGTTCTATCGGGTTGAGGTCAGGACTCTGTGCAGGCCAGTCAAGTTCATCCACACCAGACTCTGTCATCCATGTCTTTATGGACCTTGCTTTGTGCACTGGTGCACAGTCATGTTGGAAGAGGAAGGGGCCAGCTCCAAACTGTTCCCACAAAGTTGGGAGCATGGAATTGTCCAAAATGTCTTGGTATGCTGAAGCATTCAGAGTTCCTTTCACTGGAACTAAGGGGCCAAGCCCAGCTCCTGAAAAACAACCTCACACCATAATCCCCCCTCCACCAAACTTTACACTTGGCACAATGCAGTCAGACAAGTACCGTTCTCCTGGCAACCGCCAAACCCAGACCCGTCCATCAGATTGCCAGATGGAGAAGCGCGATTCGTCACTCCAGAGAACGCGTCTCCACTGCTCTAGAGTCCAGTGGCGGCGTGCTTTACACCACCGCATCCGACGCTTTGCATTGCACTTGGTGATGTATGGCTTGGATGCAGCTGCTCGACCATGGAAACCCATTCCATGAAGCTCTCTGCGCACTGTTCTTGAGCTAATCTGAAGGCCACATGAAGTTTGGAGGTCTGTAGTGATTGACTCTGCAGAAAGTTGGCGACCTCTTCGCACTATGCGCGTCAGCATCCGCTGACCCCGCTCCGTCAGTTTACGTGGCCTACCACTTCGTGGCTGAGTTGCTGTCGTTCCCAAACACTTCCATTTTCTTATAATACAGCTGACAGTTGACTGTGGAATATTTAGGAGCGAGGAAATTTCACGACTGGATTTGTTGCACAGGTGGCATCCTATCACAGTTCCACGCTGGAATTCACTGAGCTCCTGAGAGCGACCCATTCTTTCACAAATGTTTGTAAAAATAGTCTGCATGCCTAGGTGCTTGAATTTATACACCTGTGGCCATGGAAGTGATTGGAACACCTGATTCCAATAATTTGGATGGGTGAGCAAATACTTTTGGCAATATAGTGTATATATGTATACATATATGTATACATATATATATACGTATGCATATATATGTATACATATATATATATATACGTATGCATATATATATATATATATGTATGCATATATATATATACGTATGCATATATATATATATATATGCATACGTATATATATATGTATGCATATATATATATATATATATATGCATATATATATATATATATATATATGCATACGTATATATATATATATATATATATATATATATATGCATACGTATATATATATATATATATATATATATATATATGCATACGTATATATATATACATATGCATACGTATATATATATATGTATACATATATATATATATATATATATGCATACGTATATATATATGTATACATATATATATATATATATATGCATACGTATATATATATATGTATACATATATATATATATATATATATATATATGCATACGTATATATACACTATATTGCCAAAAGTATTTGCTCACCCATCCAAATTATTGGAATCAGGTGTTCCAATCACTTCCATGGCCACAGGTGTATAAATTCAAGCACCTAGGCATGCAGACTGTTTTTACAAACATTTGTGAAAGAATGGGTCGCTCTCAGGAGCTCAGTGAATTCCAGCGTGGAACTGTGATAGGATGCCACCTGTGCAACAAATCCAGTCGTGAAATTTCCTCGCTCCTAAATATTCCACAGTCAACTGTCAGCTGTATTATAAGAAAATGGAAGTGTTTGGGAACGACAGCAACTCAGCCACGAAGTGGTAGGCCACGTAAACTGACGGAGCGGGGTCAGCGGATGCTGAAGCGCATAGTGCGAAGAGGTCGCCAACTTTCTGCAGAGTCAATCACTACAGACCTCCAAACTTCATGTGGCCTTCAGATTAGCTCAAGAACAGTGCGCAGAGAGCTTCATGGAATGGGTTTCCATGGTCGAGCAGCTGCATCCAAGCCATACATCACCAAGTGCAATGCAAAGCGTCGGATGCGGTGGTGTAAAGCACGCCGCCACTGGACTCTAGAGCAGTGGAGACGCGTTCTCTGGAGTGACGAATCGCGCTTCTCCATCTGGCAATCTGATGGACGGGTCTGGGTTTGGCGGTTGCCAGGAGAACGGTACTTGTCTGACTGCATTGTGCCAAGTGTAAAGTTTGGTGGAGGGGGGATTATGGTGTGGGGTTGTTTTTCAGGAGCTGGGCTTGGCCCCTTAGTTCCAGTGAAAGGAACTCTGAATGCTTCAGCATACCAAGACATTTTGGACAATTCCATGCTCCCAACTTTGTGGGAACAGTTTGGAGCTGGCCCCTTCCTCTTCCAACATGACTGTCCACCAGTGCACAAAGCAAGGTCCATAAAGACATGGATGACAGAGTCTGGTGTGGATGAACTTGACTGGCCTGCACAGAGTCCTGACCTCAACCCGATAGAACACCTTTGGGATGAATTAGAGCGGAGACTGAGAGCCAGGCCTTCTCGTCCAACATCAGTGTGCGACCTCACAAATGCGCTTCTGGAAGAATGGTCCAAAATTCCCATAAACACACTCCTAAACCTTGTGGACAGCCTTCCCAGAAGAGTTGAAGCTGTTCTAGCTGCAAAGGGTGGACCGACGTCATATTGAACCCTATGGATTAGGAACGGGATGTCACTTAAGCTCATATGTGAGTCAAGGCAGGTGAGCAAATACTTTTGGCAATATAGTGTATATGTATACATATATATATATATATATATATATATATATATATATATATATATATATATATATATATATATATATATATATGCATACGTATATATATATGTATACATATATATATATATATATGCATACGTATATATATATGTATACATATATATATATATATATGCATACGTATATATATATGCATACATATATATATATGTATACATATATATATATATATATATATATATGCATACGTATATATATATATATATATATGTATACGTATATATATTAGTGCTGTCACTCGATTAAATTTTTTTAATCGCGATTAATCGCATCAATGCCTGAGTTAACTCGCGATTAATCGCATTTTAATCGCAAATTCTTTTTCTGATTGAAAATCATTAAAATACCCTCGATGACATACAAAAAATACATACAGGCTAGGTTTGTGCCAATGTTCTTTTTTTAAAATGAAAACAGGTCACAGACACTGATTTATGCCATAGAAACATATGGCAAGAAGATGGGGAGGCATGTAGCAAAAAATAACAAATATGTAGCCAAAAAAAAGGCCCTGAAAACAGGCTGATGTAAAAGACAGTCTTTACAGTTAATACAGTGTTTTGAACAAAGACAAGCATTTTACCCTACTGCTATAAAATGTAGTACAGTTAACATTAGATGTTAATTAACCAAGATAATAATGAACAATTTTCAATCAATACATCAAAATCAATAGACCGACATCACTAGATGGAGGTAGTCTATGCTCTAGAAAGTTACTTTTCAGCCTCTTAACAAAAATGAGAACACACCCAACACACACACACACACACACACACACGATACCGACCTGTGGCGTACACAGACAGCAAGAGTGCCGTAGCAGATTCCATTTCACCTCAGTAATCTGTTTTCTCAGCGTATTTCAGGTTGCTACTAGTTACCAGACACTCAACTTGTTTGTTGGTGGTGGGGCTTAAAGAAAAGGCACTAGCGTCACCCAGTGTATGAGCGTCTTTTTCCCTTGAGGAGCTCCGCTCTCGAAGCCTATGAGAAATGCATAGACTGGGGGAAAATAGCCCCGCCTTCCCGCAGGCTGCAGCGGGATGTACTTGGAAAATTGTACCATAAAACCACATAGCGTTAATCTCATGTTAAAAAAATTATCGCCGTTAAAATGGCCTCGCGTTAACACGATAATAACGCGATAATTTTGACAGCACTAATACATATATATATATATATATATATATATATATATTTATACGTATATATATATTTATACGTATATATATATATATTTATACGTATATATATATATATTTATACGTATATATATATATATTTATACGTATATATATATATATTTATACGTATATATATATATATATATATATATATATATATATATATATATATATATATATATATATATATATATATATATATATATATATATATATATTTATACGTATATATATATTTATAAGTATATATATATATTTATACGTATATATATATATTTATACGTATATATATATATATATATGTATATATATATATATATCTAAAGTGTGTGTATATATATATATATATATATATATATATATATATATATATATATATATATATATATATATATATATGTGTGTGTACATATACGTGTATATATATATATATACCGTAAATTCTCTAATATTGGCCTGTATTCCAATAGCGGCCGGGACTCTAACATTGGCCGGTCTCGCTGTCAGAGGAGGTAAATAATGGCCGGTCTCTCATACAGGCCGGGGCTATAAACGTTTTTTCTGGGCATACCTCAACATTATACTTGTGGTAGTAAGTAACATACAAGTACCACAGCCCTGCGCTGCTGGACGACAGGCCCTGACTGCTGCCCGTCTGCGCGAGGAAGAGAACAGACACGCAGCAGAACATGAGGAGGAGCGCCAGTGATGAGGAGATTGAAGGGAGAGATGAAGAGGAGGAGGAAACTGAGGAGGAGGATTAAACAGAATTGGAGGATTTTTTTTTTCTTTTTTACTTCAAACCAAGCGAGACATGGTAACTGTACTTTTTCAATAAATGAACCTAGTGTTTTATAGGTTCAAATAGACACAAAATCTCATTTTTATTCATTCCACTGGTAGTCTGTTTTGCTCAAATAGCAATAGGGGCCTGTCTCTAATTCTGGCCTCTTTCCAATAAAGGCCTGGACCGCGATGCACTTGAGTGAAATAAAGGCCCGGGCCTATATTAGAGGATTTACGGTATATATATATATATAAACGTTATTATATTTAGTTTTTGTGTCTGTATGTTATGATCATTTTTAATTTTTAATACTTTTTAAAACTGCTGCACATTCACTTAAATCCCCAAGTATTGATTTGTATAGTTATTTTCTTAGCTTACACTGTTTGATCTTTGCTAAAGTAGACTACACGCTACTGTTGGTTGATCTAACTCTATAAACAGAAAGCGCAGATATGGATTCTGTCTTTTTTTTGAGTAGGTGGACCGATTTAACATTATGGAACGGCGCTGTGTATGTCTGTGTGTGTCTGCACAGGTGTGAGGTGGACCTGTCCCAGATGCCTTTCAATATGCAGCAGTGTTTCAGACCCAACCTGAGCTCCAGCAGAGGATCCTTGGTCTTCCTGATCACACTAAAAGCCTGCAGCGGCGTTTCCATCTCTGACATCAACGCCGCGCCGCTTGATGAACCTCTAGAACGACAGAACCAGCTGGAGAATTATGTCAGTATTCAAACTGTCCGCTCACCTGGTGTTAACACCCTCCATTCAAAGCACCTCTGTAATGTCTCAGAGGGACTCAGCTAGTTTTTTCAACACTCTTTCTTGTTTCTTTGTCTTTATTTTATTTTTTTTCCGGATTTTCAGCCCGAATACGATATGAACAAATTTCCATTTTTTAAAGTACTATAATCAACCGTGTTCAGGAAATTTTTACTCCCATAGGGGTTGGTTACTAATTTAATAAGGAGCATAGGCCAAAATTTTCCATGTAATTCCCATTTAGACTCTTTGCTTAGCACAGTTAGCATAAATACAGCGTACAGCAAGCAGCTCTGGGCGCAAACCCTGACCAAGGAACTTTTCTGTATAAATGCTGCATGTCCTCCTGGTTTGTCCAAAACAATATGAACGTTGGGTTGATTGGTCTCTCAAAATTGCCCTGGGTGTGTGTGTGTGTGTGTGTGGTCTTGTTTTACCTACAATGTGAGGGAAATATTTAGAAAAATACAAAATTACATATGAGGACATTCAACTGGTCCCTATATGGTAAAGTTCTGTTCTTTGAGTTAGGGTTAGGTTTAGGATTAAGGTGTGAATTCAGTTTAGGTTAGGATTAGGTTCATCTTGGTAATAGTTAGGGTTAGGGTAAGGGTCTGGGTTAGGCCATATAAAATGAATGCAAGTCAATGAAATGTCCTCATATGTCATGAAAACAAAGCTGTGTGTGTGTGCATGGTTGTCTGGTCTGTGTGACGCCCTATAATGGATTAGCAGCCTGTACTCCATGACCCTGAAGGGCACGCTGGTCTAGAAAATGGATAAATTGCTTTTGGATCCCTTTCTTAAAGGCATACTATGCAACATTTTTCAGTTAATTATTGTGTTCCATGACGTTTTGGATGATTAAATGAGTCATTTTAGGTCGAACAAAGGTTTTCTCTGCCGCCCTGGTGGTCTGTGGGGGAAATACCGTACTTGCAATTGCAGGAGCCCTCGGCCCGCACCCACAGGCTCAGAAGTCTCGTGCATCGCGAGAGTCGGTCTTGCTTTACGGCGAGAACTGCTACACGCCCCCAGTGAAAGGCATGCTCGTTGCTAGCGCAGTGGCGATATTTGTGCAGTTATCATGGCGGAACAAGCGAGAAAACAGCGAAATTTTCAAACTCGAAAATTGGAACAAAATAGTCACTTACCGCAGTAGACATGGTGATTCGTTGCGTTCGCCTGTCTGCTAAACTCAAAACAACCGCGCCTGGCTTGACGGAGAAACCAGGAGAACAGCTGTGCATATTTACGACAGTGCACTTTTACTTTCGCCCTCTGGGGGGAGCCTCGCTGGAAAATCAACACCGGTTGCATAGTATACCTTTAAATGTATATATTCATTTGATTGTATATATAAATACCTTATAGTTTAACATATATAGCCTAAACTAATTTATGTCTGTCCCTAGCTGGACATTCGGTTGCATAAAATAAACAAGATGCAGGATTTGAAATGCAAATATAAAACAAAATGTAGGCATAAACTCATTCAGAACAGGGATGACTTCCATTACTGTTAAGAGGAAGAATTAGTCAGTCAGTGATGACCTCATAGCTGCTCCTACTCGGAAGTAACCAAACCACACGTTAATGTTAAGTTCTGCAGGAAGGAAGCTCCACATGTTAACTCCTCGTACGGAGAACGCTGTTTGGCTCAGAGATGTTTCACATAAGAGTACGGCTTAGCAATATATATAAAACAATTATGGAGATTATTAAAAGGCATATAAGATGAGACTAAATTATTATTATTATTAAGATGCTCTACGTTGTCATATTCATCATAGACGCAGTTCTCCTTTTTTCTTCCTCATTTAGGGTTAGGGTTGCTGAACTTCCTGTAGCTTCGCCTCCCTCCCCGTCTCAACACCTCACTTCTTCATGCGTTTTTAGGAGGATTAATGTTTAGTTTATGCCAGTATGTTATTTATTAGCCATTTCAATTTGCCTGCATTTTATCTGGAACAAAGCTTTGATTCAACGGTTTTATTTTATCAGTGCGAAAAAAGAAGCAAAATGGAAATATATTATTTATTGTTATGCAGATATAAACAGTTATTGGAATATTATTTATGCCCCATATCACCCAGTTCTACCAAAGAATCATTAAATTAATTAATTAGTAACAATTATTGCTTAAAATAATGTTTCACAGGCGACAGCATCTGCTTAGAAATTGATTTTTTACCAGCAGCCGTTCTTCAATTCAGATGACTTACTATATAGTTTGTAATAAAATCAACCTAAAGCTGACAATGTCCTTCTAGAGAAGTTCCTTCATAGAAATCAGGAGCATGCAAAAATCAGAGTCCAGGATCAACAAGTTGGTAAACTATACTTGAAGGTGGTTCTTAAAGACAAAAAGAGGCAAAATACTGTTTTGGATAAAACTCTCTGTTACAATCCGCTTAAATGTTGTTGGGTAAAGCTTTCGCGTTAACTATTACAGGGGTTTGACTGTCAGATTTGCTAGGCTGGTTACACTTAATGCCTAAAAGTATGAGCCGACTTGCAGGGACTTGAATCCTGCTTGTAATCTGAGTATTTATTTGGGTTGACTGTTGTGTCCCATGTGTTGTGAAAACTTGTTCTGATTGAGGGTTTGGTCGAAGAAGTGAGGTGAAGGAGAGAGACCTTAGTAACATGTCTCAACCAATAGGAGCAGGACGTATGATGGGTTTGTTCTTGTTTGTGTATGTGATGAAACAAAAAACTCCAAAGTAATTTAAAGTATTTTTGGTTTATGCCTTTATTTGTGTTTTTTTTATTTTATTTTATTTGAATCAGTTATGCTTCTAAAGTTCTCCCTGTCTTCTTTTTGTCTCTTTAGTGTTTAAAAAGATCCCTAAAGAACCTCCGGGATGTCGGTTTGCTTCAAGTCAAAGTCATCAAGGCTTCAGACCTGATTGCTGCAGATTTGAATGGTAATTACATGTTTGGGTTTTATTTTCACATTTGCCATCGATTTTTTTCCCCAGGAGCTTTTGTTTTTTTAGCCTCGTTTGTTCTTGTCTTCAGGGAAAAGCGACCCATTCTGCGTGTTGGAGCTGGGCAATGACAGACTGCAGACCTACACAGTCTCTAAGAACCTCAATCCAGAGTGGAACCAAGTCTTCACTCTGTTAGTTTCTTTACTAGTTCAAAAAAGAAACAGGATTCTTTTCTCTGGTGTGTTGATACCTGACCCCTCCTTTTATTTCTTTACAGGCCTGTCAAAGACATTCATGATGTTCTCATGGTGTCCGTCTTTGATGACGACGGTGACAAGCCGCCAGACTTTCTGGGAAAAGTTGCCATTCCACTGCTTTCGGTAAACTCCAACTCTGTTGCAGACCAATCTATTTACACTTTGGGCCTAAATTAAAGTGAAGAGGGGGATAACACCTTAGTGTGTTGAAGACTTGCTAAGATGTAATCCAGCCTGACTGCCGGTCAGGTTCATGGCTGAGTTCAGCACCTAATGCCCTTTCTGTCCTGCAGATCCAAAGGAGACATCAGTTTGCCTACCCGCTGAAGAAGGAGGACTTGGACAGACTGTCAAAGGGGTCCATTACTCTAGAGCTGGAGGTTATTTTTAACCCTGTAAGTGAAAGTTCACTCTGTAGCGAAGGACACAATGAAATGTGAAGGAACTCTTTGAAGCACAAGCTTGATGCTGTCCGCTTCTCTGCTTTTTTTTGTCAGATCAAAGCAAGTATAAGAACCTTCCAGCCTAAAGAGAGAGGATACATGGAGGATAATCTGAAATTTTCCAAAAAGGTTTGTTCCAACTATTCGATTAGATTTTGAAATAATAATTCACCTGCAGACACACATTGCCTCCACGGTACATTGCTAAGGAATTTAAACCAATGAATAAAGTGGCTTATGGATGATTTCAGTCCTTTGAAGTCTTGATAGTTGTACAGTATGTTGGCATCTGTCTCTTTAAATGCCTGAGAATAATTTAAAATAATTATTTAATCTCTAAGAAGGACAGGTTTCTCTCCTTGGAGATGAATATCCTCAGGCTTGAATTTTACTTCATTTAATTTTCAAACTACCCTGCTTCCCTTCTATCCTGTAGAGGAAAAGAAACAACCCCATAGCATGATGCTGCCATTAATATGTTTCACAATGGGGATGGTAGAAGAAAAAAGTTAATTTTTTTTTATAGTATTTTGCATTTTGTCTCATCTTTAAACCTTACTCCACATATTCACTGCATCCTCTTTATAACTCATTGTGAAACATTTATATGATTTTGTAACTTTCATTCATTTTTTCCTTTCATTAATTTTTCGATAAAGGCCAGATTGTGGATTTTATGACCGACATCATATTGACAGAAGGAATAAATCACTATTTTCCTGCAATAAAATCCCAGTCTTTAACCAAAAGATTTTCCTTTAAAAGAGTGTTACTCTAAAAAACAAAAATGGGGTAAAATGCACCGTAATGTCAGGTGAGCAGCCTTTCTAATCACGCTAGAACTGGATTTATTTATATGTGACAGTTTGCTGAATTAAGATAATAGAAATGTGTTGTAATTTTAAAGAGATAAAGCACACTGTGTCAAGAGCGTTTGTAAATGCGTGATTTTTCAGTAAATTAAAAAAATTCTGCAAACACAAAAAATTAAATTGTTATGTTTAGAAGAAAGGCTGCAGCCTGGAAAGTGGAAACTAGCTCCACTTCAAATAAGTGCTCCAGACCAGCAGGATGAGATGAACTTTGACTCATGTAGAGCCAGATTCTACGTCCAGACCCACAGTAGACATGTTTCTATGAACCTTTTTATTTGTGCATTTTTAAAGTATTGTTTTGTCCACCCCTCCCTCTGCTTCATCGTATTGATCACCAAGCTCTACATCAGCTGTTGGTAGAACGGACAATCCAAGTCCAATCGGATGGTTACAATATTACTGGACCGCAAATTTGTATTTCATCGCATCTAGAATACGATCATATCTGAAATAATTCATTCAAGCAGTTTCTTCGTGATTTCGAGCAAACATACCTGAAAAATTCTGGCCATTTTGTGCTCTAAAGCCAGAACCGCTGGATTTATACTGAGGTTATCGCTCACTGTACAACTGGTTCCTGTTTGTGGACTTCAAAAGGCAAACAGATGTTGCATTCTATTTTTGGGAGGATAACTTATTAATGAAATACATATTTATGACATTTTACTTTAAGATGAATGTTTGATGGAAGTTTAAAAAAAATTTGACATTCACCTTTATAACACAACTATTAAATGCTTTGTGATGCCTTATGACATAAATCCTTATAAGAAATGTTGAAAATGTAAAAAAAAGAAAATAAAATATATATATATATATATATATATATATATATATATATATATATATATATATATATATATATATATATATATATATATATATATATTTATTACAGGGTAGTGGTGGCCTAGTGGCTTTATGCCCCTGGTAGGGTCACCCAAGGCAGACAGGTCCTAGGTGAGGAACCAGACAAAGCGCAGCCCGAAGACCCCTATGATGAACACAATATTTGGATTCAGCGTTCCCTCGCCCGGACGCGGGTCACCGGGGCCCCACTCTGGAGCCAGGCCTGGAGGGGGGGCACGATGGCGAGCGCCTGGTGGCCGGGCTTTTACCCATGGGGCCCGGCCGGGCTCAGCCCGAAGAGGAAACAAGGGTCCCCCCTTACATGGGCCCACCACCCGTGAGAGGGGCCATAGGGGTCGGGTGCAATGTGTGTTGGGTGGCGGCCGGGGGAGGGGACCCTGGCGGTCCGATCCTCGGCTGCAGAAGCTGGCTCTTGGGACGTGGAATGTCACCTCGCTGGTGGGGAAAGAGCCGGAGCTAGTGTGTGAGGCTGAGAGGTTCCGGCTAGAAATAGTCGGTCTCACCTCAACACATGGTTCTGGTTCTGGAACCAGTCTCCTTGAGAGGGGCTGGACATACTTCCACTCTGGAGTTGCCCACGGTGAGAGGCGCCGGGCAGGAGTGGGCATACTTGTTGCCCCCCATCTCGGTGCCTGTACGTTGGGGTTTACCCCGGTGAACGAGAGGGTAGCCTCCCTCCGCCTACGGGTGGGGGGACGGGTTCTGACTGTTGTCTGTGCTTACGGGCCGAACAACAGTTCAGATTACCCACCCTTCTTGGAGTCCTTAGAGGGGGTACTGGAGGGTGCCCCTCCTGGGGATTCCCTTGTTCTGCTGGGAGACTTCAACGCTCACGTGGGCAATGACAGTGAGACCTGGAGGGGCGTGGTTGGGAGGAATGGCCGCCCTGATCTGAACTCGAGTGGTGTTCTGTTGTTGGACTTCTGTGCTCGTCATGGATTGTCCATAACGAACACCATGTTCGAGCATAAGGGTGTCCATATGTGCACTTGGCACCAGGACACCCTAGGCCTCAGTTCGATGATCGACTTTGTCATCGTTTCATCGGACTTGCGGCCGTATGTCTTGGACACTCGGGTGAAGAGAGGTGCTAAGCTTTCCACTGACCACTACCTGGTGGTGAGTTGGCTCCGGTGGTGGGGGAGGATGCCGGTCAGACCTGGCAGGCCCAAACGTGTTGTGAGGGTCTGCTGGGAACGTCTGGCGGAGTCCCCTGTTAGGCGGAGCTTTAACTCCCATCTCCGGCAGAACTTCGAACACATCCCGGGGGAGGTGGGGGACATTTAGTCCGAGTGGACCATATTCCGTTCCTCCATTGTCGAGGCAGCTTATCTGAGCTGCGGCCGCAAGGTTGTCGGTGCCTGTCGTGGCGGCAACCCTCGAACCCGTTGGTGGACACCTCCGGTGAGGGATGCTGTCAGGTTGAAGAAGGAGGCCTATCGGGCCTTTTTGGCCTGTGGGACTCCGGAATCAGCTGATGGGTACCGGCGGGCGAAGCGGCATGCGGCTCGGATGGTTGCTGAGGCAAAAACTCGGGTGTGGGAGGAGTTTGGAGAGGCCATGGAGAAAGACTTCCGTACGGCTCCGAAGCGATTCTGGTCTGCCATCCGGCGTCTCGGGAGGGGGAAGCAGTGCAGCACCAACACTGTTTATAGTGGGGATGGTGTGCTGCTGACCTCGACTCGGGACGTTGTGGGTCGGTGGGCGGAATACTTCGAAGACCTCCTCAATCCCACCAACATGTCTTCCATTGAGGAAGCTGGGCCTGGGGACTCTGGACTGGGCTCTCCAATCTCTGTGGGCGAGGTCGCCGAGGTGGTTAAAAAGCTCCTCGGTGGCAGGGCCCCGGGGGTGGATGAGATCCGCCCGGAGTTCCTCAAGGTCCTGGATGTTGTAGGGTTGTGTTGGCTGACACGACTCTTCAACGTTGCATGGACATCGGGGGCAGTCCCCCTGGATTGGCAGACTGGGGTGGTGGTCCCCCTGTTCAAAAAGGGGGACCGGAGGGTGTGCTCCAATTACAGGGGAGTCACACTCTTAAGCCTCCCCGGCAAGGTCTATTCGGGGGTGCTGGAGAGGAGGGTCCGTCGGATAGTCGAACCTCGGATTCAGGAAGAGCAGTGTTTCTCGGCTGGCCTGGGAATGCCTTGGGGTTCCTCCTGAAGAGCTGGAAGAAGTGGCTGGGGAGAGGGAAGTCTGGGCCTCCCTTCTTAAGCTGCTGCCCCCGCGACTCGACCCCGGATAAGCGGAGGAAGATGGATGGATGGATGGATGGATGGATGGATGGATGGATGGATGGAGGGAGGGAGGGTGGGTGGGTGGCCTAGTGGTTAAGAAATCGCGCTTGGAACCCAGAGTTCTGAGTTCAAGCCCCACTCCCACAGACTGCCACTCTGGGTCCCTGAGCAAGACCCTTAATCCCACACTCCTCCAGGGGTGCTGCACAATGGCAGCCCACTGCTCCCCAAGGGGATGGATTAAATGTGGGGAGTTACTTTCCTTCCTCTGTACTTGTGACTGTGTAATGACAATAAAAAAAACTGATATTTCTATCCTTTCTGTATATATAAAACTACAACCCACTACATATATCTGTATATATTTATATATATATAAAACTACAAAAAACTATATATATATTTTATATATATATATATATATATATATATATATATATGTATATGTGTATATGTGTATATGTATGTATGTATATGTGTATATGTGTATATGTATGTATGTATATATGTATGTGTGTATATATATATGTGTATATGTATGTATGTATATATGTATGTGTATATGTATGTATATATGTATGTGTGTATATATATATGTGTATATGTATGTATGTATATATGTATGTATGTATGTATATATGTATATATATGTGTATATATATGTATATATATGTATATATGTATGTATGTATGTATATATGTATATATATGTGTATATATATGTATATATATGTATATATGTATGTATGTATGTATATATGTATATATATGTGTATATATATGTATATATATGTATATATGTATGTATGTATGTATATGTATATATGTATGTATATATATGTAAATATGTATTTTTTATGTATATATGTATGTATATATATGTAAATATGTATTTTTTATGTATATATGTATGTGTATATATATATATATATATGTATATGTATGTATGTATGTATGTATGTATATGTATGTATATATATATATATATATATATATATATATATATAGAGAGAGAGAGAGAGAGAGAGAGATATATCTATATTTATCTATATATATATATATATATATATATATAGATATAGATATATAGATATAAACAACATTTCTGCCAAATATGTGTTTTATTTTTTTACTATTATTAACTTTGAATAACTGTAGACTTTTGCGTGAATTAGCTGAGCAAAGACCTAATTGAGCCCAACAGTGAGTGAATTCTTGCTTGCTGTTCTGCTACATTAGCTTGATATACAGTGTGTAAGACAGGGTGCGAGACAGGGTGCCTGACTGTCTGTACTTCCCACAAAGACTCATTGTTGTCAGACAATTGCTAACTAACGCCAAAATTGGCTTATACAGCAGGGACTGAGCTTGTAACGTGCAGGTCTGCTGTCTGTTTTAATGTTTAAAGTTATGTTTGACAAAATGAGGTCAGATTACTGACATTCTTGTACCGACTACAACCATTCATCCTTAACGGGGGGAAGGTTTGATGTCTCTCTATTCGAGTGTATGTTTCTTGTTGATTAGAAGTCAGATATCTCACAAACACCCCGTTATTTTAAATACCGGAACCACAGCTGTTTTTCCTATTCCAGTAATGCAGTATTTTTGTTCTCTGTGTGTTTATTATCTGTATCTTTCAGGCTCTGGCCAGGAATGTGGCGCGTGTACGAGCGATTTACGCGGCTATCACGTCTACTCTGCAGTACATCAAAAGCTGCTTCCAGTGGGAGAGTGTTCAGAGGAGCCTGCTGGCCTTCCTGGTTAGTGCTCCTACTTCTTATCAACACACTATCTGCATTTCTCTCTCGTTTTTTCCCTGCAAAGACAACCGCAGTCTGGCCAACCCTTACTTGAACTCTCCCTGAGAGAATCTTAATCAATGCAGCGTTGGGTTCAGCACAAACACCGTTGGCTAGCTCTTTGTTGAAGTGGACGCTCTCAGTGTTGCATGTCTCCTGGATGCAGATTTAAGCCTCAGCTGGAGAGAGCGGCGTCCCAATGGAGTCGAGATGGCCTATTTTTGTTCTGCTTTCCTGACAACTCATTAACCCCGCGTCCAGTCTGTGCACGGTTTGATTTGAACCCCCCGTTATTCAGCCTGAGTTTCAATTAGGAAGCTCTTCGGAGATATGACCGTTTCTCCCTCCTGCGTAATGCATTTGTGTAGACAGAAACCCGAACGCAGGCTGTGAGTCGTACAATTTAAACTGCAAATTAAAGTGTGGCCAGATATTTTTGTCATTTCTTTCTCTCCAAGATCCCAGTCGATGAAGATGGCATACAGCAAGTTTTTCATTAACAATTCAAGCAATCAAGGTCACAGAAAGTTCTTTTTGTTTTTGCGGTTCCCATCCCATAGATGGTGCTAAAGGTTTGCTCTCAAAGGGTGGAGCCCCCCCCTTCAGGGCTGACGTCTTGCCAGTAGCCCAGTTTGCTCAGTTCTCTCAAAAAAAAAAAAAAGAACAGAAGCTGTAGTAGAGCTGTAATCTGATTGGACTCGTGCATTTAGTCTTATATGGCTATAAATGCATCAAACAGGAAGGGGTCAGAGGTCAGTGTGGGGTTTAATCAGAAACCTCTTGAAAGGGAAATATTTAATCTGCATTAAAACACACAATGTAATGGAAAACAATATATTTAAGGGAAAAAAAACATAAGTATCCCCTTGCATTCACATTTTATTTTAAAGTGGTGTTAATCGTCCCGTTTTAACTGACAGTCGAGGCACGTATTGGGAAGCAGGATTCATCCAAGCAAAAATCAGAGCAATATACAGGACACATATCTTCTGTTTGCATCGCAGCGTTTGAAAGACAGTACCATCTGTACTCCTGTTTTCACACTAATGCCCACTGCCTTGTCAAGCATCGGTGAGAAGAGATAAATGGCCGCCCAATCCCGCCACATAAGCATAATGCATCAAAGCTTCACTCTCCAACACAGGATGCAGTGATGAACCACCTGTACCATCTGCCGGTTGTCACACGAGAAGTTGAAATGTGCCTTAAATCAGCAAGACACCTTAATCCTGACAGCTGAGGTCCTCCCCATAAACGCTAAAATAAAATAAAAAAAAGTGTTTTCAGTTTACCTTTTGGGCAAAAGTACCTCCTGACTTCCCCAGATTCCCCGTCTCCTAACCGGGCTGGTATTCACTGTGAATTTGCGCCCACATAACAGTCATATTTAAAATGTGTCTCTCATTATGTGAACACTAATTATGAGTTTTAATTTCCTGCATTTGGTTTCCCAATTATGTTTTACACCTATTGCTTGCAGGAAGGCACTCTGGGGTTCCTGTAGGACTTGAGAATAATTTGCAGCGTTGTTGACTGTGCATCGTTGTTCGGTAAAAATAAAATATCTTTAAGTTGAAAAGGTTTGATCAGGAAACAAATGGGAAACCAAGAACATCAATATAACATCTAATGCTCATCTTTCCAAACCTTCTTTTTATTCTTGGTGGGCTGCTGGGTGAGATGCCATCAGCATCTTAATGGGTGTTTATGACCATCTTTTCACACGTAGACACAAAGTTTTTAATGTTTAATACCTTAATACACTGTAAAAAAAAAAAACTAAAAAAAAACCTATATAATGTACTTAAAAAAAATAAGGTAACAAATTGCGCTCTGTTGGTTCAGGAAGAGAAACTAGGTAAATTCTGTGTAACATTTTAATAGTATAACCTGGAAGGATCTCAGAAAGGCCTCAGGTTGGGATTAAACTCATGATCTCGGTGCTCCAAGGCAGCAACAACAAACTGCAGCATCATCCAAGTTCTCTTCAGCACTTGTTTGCGCTGCTTACCAAACAGGGTTGTACACTTAGAGCATGATCTTCAAAGATTCAGAATAAGAGGTGCTAAACTGCACATGCAGTTTATTTAATCAGTGAAATACACTGGAAAAACGTTCTAGAAATAAGAAAACATTTATTAAATTGTAGTGCATTAACCCTTAATATGATTAGGTAAATGAGATTTATTAGATATTTTTACTCTTAAAATAAGATATTTAGATAATATGCGCTTGAAATAAAACAATGCAATTGTATTTTCTTATTTTAAATGTAATTTTTTCTTGTTCTATTTGCAAAATATCTCTTTTAAGTCCTCAATTCAAGAACCAATGCAGTTATTTTAAGACAAAATGACTTATCTAGATTTAGTTTTTTTTTTTTCCGGTGTCTTGCAGGTGATTGCAAAGAATGCATCACAAATTTTAAAATGTGCAAACTGGTGTGTTCTGACCAATCAAGTGAGTGCCCTGCAGGCAGTTAGAGGAATTAAACGAAAGATGACGTTCAAAACCATAAAGCTGGAGGAAACAAGGATAGAAATGATTTTCAAAAATGGTTATAATTAGGGCTGCAACTAAAGATTCATTTGCAAATTGAATAATCTGTGGATTTATTGTATTTTTTTCAATTAATCGATTAACATTCGGTTAGAAAAAGGTTCCTTAAAAAATAGTTTTTGCGAAACTAAACCGGATGAAACTAAAACTTTTACATTTTTGGAGTTCTGGATAGAACATTTTGACAGACTACATTTTTTTTTTTTATCTTAAATGCAAACTGTTTCCATATTCTTTTACAATTTTGGTATAACTGCTCTAAGTGGGTCGCTCTATCAGCTAAAGGCATGTTTTACAGTCTCTATACTCCAGTTGATGTTTAATCGATTTATAAATTAGTTGATAATTATTTCCATAATCAATTAATGATGAGTAATCCGATGAATTGTTTCAGCCCTAGTTGTAATCCTAAATATTTATAAAGCACTTTACGTAGTTGACCCATAGCTAAGTGCTACTAGCAATAGCAATGAAAAGGGTAAACTTAAAGATGGGATGAAAAGCTACTTAATAAGAGGAATAGAGCTTTAGCTATTTCACGATGAGGTTATCTGGACGGTTATTGTTAATGAACCCCATTAAAACGTCATATATTGTTCAGTCTAATCCAAGAACCCACCATAGCAACCGCCTTAGCAACCAAACAAAACCAGTGATGTCACACCAGGTGATCAGTTCTCACCTGACAGGAGCTTGAGACATTTGTTTTTTATTGACACGTTTTTTGATGTTATTATCCGTGACTCAGAGATGTGGAGCAATGCATCGCTCTCAGGTTGGTGGATTCTTTATGTGGCCTGAAAAAAAGCCTAAAAATGTTTATTATCATGACGAGATGTCGGACATATGGATCAGGAGTTTGGACCCGTTAGTCGACTGGATTCTGTTCCTGATCTGTTAAAATACTCACTTGACAGAGATTCAAAAGTATTTTTTCATCGCTATCCTTTTCAGTTTGTTTATCCGCCATGTTGGCTAACCAATCAAACGATTTAATATCTTTATGTTTAAAGGTGGTGAACTGAAAACCCTCTAGCTGCCCAGTAAACTAAATTCTTTACTTTTGTTCAATGTTAATAAAGTAATAAAAGGAGTTTAACAAGCCCCACATTAATCCTTGAATTTCACTGAAAGTAGCTCAGTGGAAAAAATCGAAATCTAGATAAGTAATTTTTTCTTAAAATAAGTGCATTTGTTCTTGAATTGAGGAGGTAAAAGAGACATATTGCCAATTTAACAAGACAATTTATGCTTAAAATAAGAAAAAAACAATTGCATTGTCTTATTTCAAGTGCATATTATCTAATTATCTTATTTTAAGAGTAAAAATACTTATTCCATTTGCAAACTATCTTATTTACCTACTTAGAATAAGGATAAATACACTTAATTTAAGAAATTTGTACGTATTTCTAGATCGTTTTTGCAGTGCTGCAGCAGGAAGTGGTCATTTATGTTCACAGCCGTTTCCCCACTCAGGAATATCCCTTATTCGGTTGTTCATTAAAATTAGTAGAAATCAGACAATATTGAATTCATGTTTTAGTTTAATGAGTGTGTGGGATGGCTTTGTTTTTTGAGACATGCAAACTCTTCCTCCAACACTTGTTTGAAAGTGTTTGGAGTTCAGTAGCTCTCCTAACCTTTTCTCCTTTTCCCCTCCCAAGTATTTTCTGAGATCTGGATAATATTCCCAGATCCCTTTTTTTTTACTGCTGAAGTCTATGTAATGCCTTTCAAGTTGAAATGAGCTCCAATTATCACAATCTGTATGATCTGAGTATCCGTTTCCACTAAAGCGTGACTTGGTTTCCCTCACAATCCAGGCTCTCTCAGTCCTCCCTAATAAAACATAACCCTGGCAATGAGAAACCACCTCCACCTCCTCTCCACGGCTCTGCTCTGGCTTATGATAACACAGAGAAGAGTGCTCGGCACATTAAAGCCAGCGCTGCTGTCGGCGGCTGTAGACAGGAGCAGTCTGATCTGATAACTTTTATGTCCAGCGGTGCCTCTGAGGAGAGTGATGTCTTTACCAGATGTTCTCCTCTTTTTTTATTAGCTCAAAATAAAAAATAAAAACAGGTCATTTTAAACCCCCAAACATGTATTTTTATTTTCTCTCTGATGTTTTGTGCACTGCAAAAATGGTCTAAAAATGAGTAAAAAAGTCTAAAAGTAAGTGTATTTACCCTTAATTTGATTAGGTAAATAAGATGATTTGCCAATGAAATTAGTATTTTAACTCTTAAAATAAGATAAATAGATATTATACACTTGAAATAAGACAATGCAATAGTGTTTTGCTTATTTTAAATGCAAATTGTCTTGTTCTATTGGCAAAGTGTCTCACTTACCTCCTTAATTTTAGAAAAAATGCACTTAATTTAAGAAAAAATTACTTGAGATTTACATTTTTTGCAGTGTGACATGAATATTTGACAGTAGCATTCAGATCTTGAACTGGAAAAGCTGGAATACTTTGCAAGAATCTAAAAACTGCATCATGTATTTGCCGATTTCTATTATAAATGTGTGCAAAGCTGCTTATTAAGAAAAATGCAATTTCAACAGAAAGTTTTCGATTAAATATGAAATGCATTTAAAGTAATACCAATACGTTTGTTTACTAGATAACTCAATAAACTATCCTCCTGCAGCTTCTTCCTGTCATCGTCTTTGTCTTTTTAGCTAAATAGTTAAGTCTTGCTGATGATCATGTGTTTTAATGGGTAAAAAAAAGAGATTCCATAGCAGTTTTGCGAAATAAACAATTTTCCATATCTCACTCTGATAACTTTTTATTGCAAAAAAAAAAGATACTTATCAAAATGTGCACATTTCCATTCAGCAAATTCCATAATTTGAATTTGCAGCTGATGATTTACAGACTGGCTTTTGGTTTCTTTTATAGCTGCATATCTTTAGAGACCTTTCTTTATAATTAGACTGAATTTGAAGTCTGTTTTTAAAGTGAATTTAACTTGTTTCATATGCTCCAATCTAAACTAAAGTTATAGGTTTAGGATCAGTGTCCGGCTACATTTTATTCATTTTCTTATTCATCAGGTAACAAATTATTTGCTCAAATATCAAATACATTTCAATATGCATTAATTGTTGTGGAAACCGTGTAATAATTCTTTTTACTTTGTTTGCATTCTAGTTTTTGTTGTTCTATAACATGAAATCCCAGCATCAGGTGACTTTCACTGGAAAAAGGATCAAAAAATAAGTAGAAATGTCTTAAATTAAGTGTATTTACGCTTAATTTGAGTAGGTAAATGAGATAGTTTGCCAATGGAATGAGTATTTTTGCTCTTAAAATAAGAAAATTTGATAAAATGCACCTGAAATAAGACAATGCAATTGTGTTTTCTTATTGTAAGTGTAAATTGTCTTGTTCCATTGGCAAAATTTGTCTTTTACATACTCAATCCAAGAACAAATACACTTATTTTAAGAAAAAACAACTTATCTGGATTTCGATTTTTTTCCAGTGTTGATATTCACTCAAAGCTTTAAGGTGCACAGGATGTGTAATAGCAATTAGGCGTATGTTCCTAATGTCAACACTTAAGCAGGGGTTTACTGCAGCTAGAGTTGGTCATGGTTGATGTTTAGAGCTAAGATGATTCCAAGATGCTACTCATCAGATCAACCGTTAGCTCAGGATGTCTCGTCCTCCTTCTCTTTGGCTGTGCTAATATTTCCATTCCTCCTGCAGATTTTTCTGCTCACGGTGTGGTACTGGGATTTCTACATGCTGCCCTTCTTCCTGGTTCTGCTCATCACATGGAACTACTTCCAGGTCCGCTCTGGACGAGTCAGTCAAGACGTGGTGAGTCCAGATAGAGCCCTGCCTTCAGCTTTGAAACGTTGCCTACTTTTTCCCCACTCTTCTCTTTCATCATGTTAAAAATGAGCCCCAATAAACCGTTTTTTTTTTATGCTCAAAATCAGATGCTCATACGTTGCCATGGCAACCGTTGAAATATGCCTGTAAGTGTTAATTAAAAATAACAGGATACAAAAGCACAGAAAGCCCACTAAATAGGCTGATATAATAGATTATTATATCGGGAGCTATTTCATAGAGCTTGCCCTTTACAAGCGTAGCTTTCCCTGTCCTCAGTTTTTGTCCCTCCTCAGCTTCACTGGTAATTTGGCAGCAGTTTGGCTCTTGTTTTGGCACTAAATCGAAAAAAAAACGTGTTCATGCTCTCTTCTGAAAAAGTCATGTTTTTTTTTTTCTTAGAGTTAAACTGCTGTGATTCTCCAGAGAAAAAAAGCCCCTCATGTCGACACATCAGCACAGACTGTGACGCTTAGATCTTAATTTGAAGTGTGTTCAGGATATATTCAGTCACTGATTTATATTTTCACCATTTTGCTTTATTTTGTGAATAATTAAGGTTTTTTTTTGACCAAGTAATACAGTATTTACCAGATAGAAATAAACTGTAACAAAAGGAAGGAAAGACTTTACTCAAGTTAGACCATCACCACTTTCATGCTACGTTCACACCGGACGCAGCAAGAGCAGCAAAATCGCGTCTGCTGCTTCATTTTTGCTGCTTGTACCAGTTAGTTCTGACGCGCGGCTGAAGCAGCTTTGCTGCTCTGGCTGCGCGGTGCAAAAGTGGGTCAGACGCGCGTTGGGCGGAGCTACTCTATCCTTTCTTTGCCTTGCAGCTATATTTGCTGTGATCAGTGGGAATAAAGTAGTTTTAATATGTTTTAATAAGTGAGAAAATCCACCTGAAAACTTAATCAGTGCAGTCAGTTGATCCAGATTATCAACCTGCCTTCCAATATTATTTCTGTCGGAGCCGCTCAGACCCCCACATACCAGCGGTGCGCTCTCAGTAGGAATCCCTTCAACAGCAGCCTCTGGCCGGGTCGCCTCCTCGCGGTTCACCGCGGCGGCAGCTGGTAGGTGTTTTCCATCTAAATAATCTAAACTGCAGGCAGCAGGATAATAAAAGCGAACATATTCTGCCGGCAGATTTCTGCATTTTAAGTTAATTTATGCGTCAATAAACTGTTTCAGAGGAGTGATCACAGCGCTCTGATCATCAGCGATGTGTCTGACTCCCTGCCAGCTCCCAGATCAGCTTCTCTGATTAGTTGTTGCGGCGCGTCGAGCAGCAAATGTAAAAATTTTTCCATCTCGAGCAGCAGCGCATTTGCTGCGCGTCACGCAGTTGCTTGAACGCTCCCGACGCGCTGCTTCAGCTGCTCAAAACGCGCTGCGGGTCCTTTTGCTGCGCCTTGACGCTTGACACTAAAAAAAAAATAAACAAATAAACTGATTTTTAACATTTATTTCAGAATTCTGACTTTTTTCTCAGAATTCTGACTTTAATCTCAGAATTTTGGATCTTAATGTAGATGGGCCCCATGAAGGAAGAGATGTGGAGCACTCAGCATAACTGACAAAGATGTGAGTTGTTTGAGGTGGCCAGTGACACATTGGTGGAAAGTGACGGAATTAGGCAACTTTTTACGTGCCTGAGGGGTCCCCTCATTAATGGAGGAGCAGAAGGTCATTAAAACAAGAGAGCTAGTCTCTAAAACAGACATGGCTACGGCCTGATGCTAACATGTTTGTTATCTGAAGAATTCTGACTTTAATCTCAGAATTCTGAGAAAAAAGTCAGACTGACTTTTTCCCATATTAAACTGAAATAAAATTAAAAAATCAGTGAACTTTTTTTTTTTCTTTTTTTTTTCAGTGGCCCTAATCCTCTTTTGTAGAAAACTGTCTCTTTAAGTGTTGACCCTGTTTAGATGTACTAATAGGTGTGCAGCTAGAACAAATGTGACTCAGCGAGGAGAGACGTTTAAACCAGTGTTAGGCAGAATTCATCAGCACCAATCGAATAAAAAGGTGGGAATATTTTTTAATTGATATTTATCTTCATTAAGACATTATGTTCAGTCATTGGGGTAGCTTTAAAGGAGCAATGACATCTGGCTTTAAAGTCCCAGATAACCACACCCACATCTTCCAGTCCATCCTTTCATTTGATAAATTTTCCCACTGTTAAATAAAATGCTTTTTATAACTATACTTATAGTAAAATAAAATAAAAAATACAGTGTTTGCTGTATTTTTATTCCATTTTCAGAGTGAGATTTTAAAAACTCAATGCGAATGTTTCATCTTTTCATTTTAAGATTAAAAAAAATAAATGCTTCCATTGTTTTTACTGTTTAAATGTGTTTTTTCCAGCTTGAAGCGCAGATTTAAAGAGACACTAATGCTTGTTTATTAATACTGATCTATGTGGTGCGCAGCCTTTTAAACACCTCCTTTGTGTGAGTGCTGCTGATGTTCTAACCATGATTATAGGTTGTTAATATATTCTGGTATGCGAGTGTGAGCCTGAGAAAAAGCCGGTGCTGCCCGTCGGCCTGCGACCCCGCAGGGCCGGCTGTTTGAGGAGGCTAATCTAAGGGTCACTGCTGAGCTGCAGGATTTAGTCCAAACTTTACATGTTTTAGCAACACAAAGTTATTTTAATTATTTTTTTATTATTCCGATTAGCGACTCCTTTAAAGCTCCCGTCTTGATTGTGCTATTTGTTTTAATTTCAGGACAACATGGATTTGGCGGATGAGGAAGAGGATGATGAAAAGGTACGTACCTTTTAAGGGCGGTTTATTTTTAGAAGCTCTGTATTGACTTTTGTGTGCTGATAAATAAAAACAGAGTTATGATTTTTCCCGTGTTGACAGAGGCATCTCCCTGTCTGATCTATGGCTGTGTGTTGCTAAGCCTTTTATTCGGCGCTAAATCTTCCGCCGCATTTTGATTCATGCCAACCACCAGTTGTATTCCTTTTTAAACCAAAAGACGTTTAGGCCTAATGAAGATCTCACCAACCTGTTTCCACTTGTCACAACTTATTCATATGGAAATGGAGGGGCGGGGGAAAAGCTCTGCTGCATTGGGGAAAGTCCCTGAGCTTAACCAACTACATAATACCATCAATATAGAACTAATGACAGCACTTAGACATGCTTCTTTTCTGAAAGTTAGTGTTGACTCTGCTGAAATGCTTTTAGGCTATGGAATATGTCTTGAGAGTGACAGCGGTTTATTGTAGACGTTTTGAAAGGTCTGATTCATTGCGGTTCTCATAGGGATTCCACTGGGAACGCGACCCTGAAGCGGCCAAAGGGCTGACGGATATTCGACTATCCGTTTGTCTCAACATGCGGTTTGGGAGAAAATCCCGGCTGTGTCTGCAGCGTCCTCACACAGCCCATCTCCTTTCTTTAGATGTTCAACCATCCGTTAGTCTCTGTGCTTTTGATGTGGACATGTTTGAGTTTAAAGTCTCTCTCTCTGAGCAAAGACCTTCAAAGAGCCGGGTCCCTGCTGTTTACTTTAAGGCAGTTCTTCTTCTTACAGGCGTTTGTAGAGCGACCTCCCAACAAAACTTCTTCTGTTTCATAATGCACCGACCTGCAGGGTAGATCTCTACAACCTAAACATTCTCATCAACTGAACGTGAATTACCTCAAATATTACTATCATTCTATTAGAATATGATATATTATTATTTAAAACCTGGTAAAACTCTTCAACCAGCATAAATTTTCAAATTCAGCCATGAAAAAGATCTTTTGTTTAACATTCAAACAAAATTGATAGTAACCATTAGTCCTGTTTTTAGTTACATCTTTGAATGAAACATTAAGAGTTGTTTTGATAATAATAAACATGACATTTTCCTATTAAGTTAGACTTAGTGTGGGTTTAAGATGTTGTTCCTTGAATTTATTAAAGAACTAAAAGAAGAAGAAAGTATGATTGAGTAGCTAATATTAATAGTTAACATAGAAAAATACATTTGGCATTCCACAAGGTTCAGAGTTTGGATCTGAACTTTTAAATCTATAGATATGACACAGCTTTTGAAAAACAAGAAATCTGTTTGTAATAATGGTTATAAATAAATATATATATATAAGTTGGCAAAATGATTTTTTTTTTAAGGCATCATATGTTTTTATGTGGATTTACACTGCAAAAACTATGTTAAAAGGAGAAAAAATGTCTCAAAACAAGTGTATTTATCATTAATTTGAGTAGGTAAATAAGAGAATTTGCCAATGGAATGAGTATTTTTAGTCTTAAAATAAGATAATTAGATAATATTAACTTGAAATAAGACAATGCAATTGTGTTTTCTTATTTTAAATGTAAATTGTCTTGTTCCAATGGCAAAGTGTCTCACTTACCTCCTCAATTCAAGAATAAATGCACTTATTGCAAGAAAAAAAGACTTATTTAGATTTCTATTTTTTGCAGTGTATTTAGTAAAAGTTTTCAGTTGTGCTTTAGCAAAATATAAACTGCTCATGTAAATGTTTGGTTCTTTTCTGCTCCTTTTTTATGAATTTTAGCATTGTATTTTGGGCAAAATGTACCTAATATGTTTCTTTTTAACTGAAGTGAGGAGAATAAAATTTAACCAAACTTCCTTTGCGGTAAAGGAATCGTTAACTTTTTTCCAGTGTTGTTTAATTACTATGTTGTTTTCTTCCACAGGAGTCGGAGAGAAAAGGCCTGATAGATAAAATCCACATGGTCCAAGACATTATCATCACCGTCCAGAACCTGCTGGATGAGATCGCCTGCCTCGGAGAGAGGATTAAAAAGTAAGAAGTTCATATCTGCCGGAATTACAGCGCTCTAATATCATTTCAGGAGTCTTCCTCCGCTGGACTCTCACAGCAGTCATTTCATTAAATGAAACAACTCTATCGCTTTTAATTTTAAATGTCGTTTTCATTTAAATTTACAGCACATTTAACTGGTCGGTGCCATTCCTGTCTGCCTTGGCGCTTGTGGTCTTTATCATCGCTGCAGTCGTCACATACTTCATCCCCATTCGCTACGTGGTCCTAATATGGGGTGAGTCTCAGAAAAGATGATGCTTCATTGCTGCTTTTTAGCTTTATTCTGCAGAACATTTAGAAAGAACCTCATTCACATTCAACTTCTTCATATTTTGCACCATTACAACCTCAGACTTTTATATATATAACATTGAATAAAGAGAGAGCTTGGATTTAATGCTTTAGACGAAAAGCAACTGCATGTTTTAGAACGGCCTAGTCAAAGTGCAAACCTTTTTGAGCTGAGAATATGTAGCTGTAGCTAAATGGTGCTAAGGGAAAGTATTAAATCACACGGCTGAGCATAAATGGATTTTCAGATTTTTATTTTTAAATAAAAGTGTATGATCATTCATCCTTCAAGCAACAAAGTATGCACTACTTCCCTTCACATTAAAATACCGATAAAATACTTTGAATTAAAATTGGAACCTAAGGAAAAAATGTGAAAAATCCAGAGGATTTTTCTTTTTGTTTTTTTAAAAGGTGCTGAAATTCTTACTAAAAATGGAAAGACAAATTAAATTCCTTCTAACATTTCTGTTTTCAGCCAATCTTTTTAAGTTCAACAGGAGTCTCTGTTTGTTTGTGTGTGCGCTAACTGCCATGGCTTCCAACATTCAAATATTTTGACTCAAAGATAAAAAAAATTTGACTTAATCCTCGCGTATCTGCCGTCCAAAAGTGAGAGCGCGCTGCGTACCTTGGTGCTGAGAGCAGCGCTTCTTGGACGGCGTGAGCCTCTCCTCCAAGCATTTGTTTGTGTGGAAACAAAGAGCACAGCCACCAGAGACTAGTCCTAATGATATGCTGGTGTGACTTTTTGTTTTAGGTATCAATAAATTCACCAAGAAGTTACGGAACCCGTACTGCATCGACAACAATGAGGTGCTTGATTTCCTGTCGAGGGTGCCTTCAGATGTGCAGAAGGTAAGCTGGGCAGGATCAGCCAGCCAGGAAGCCTGAAATCCCAGAGGCTGCCGGCTCTGCCTCTTAGCACAACAACTCCCAGGCTTTCTTCCCTCTTGTCTGTATAATTAGCTCTGTTCTGTATAATTATGCAGCCCTGTGTAATTTCACTCGTGTTTTGGTGGTGATACATCCCTGGTGGAGGTCTTGTGTTACAAACTGTCTCCTGCTTTAGTTCCATGCGTGGCCGTGAGCATCTCAAGGTCCCTCACAGCTGCTTAGCCGGATGAACTGGCTCAGAGTTTAAAAGCTGCATCAACAACTTTTTATTCATTTATTGCTCAGAAGAAACATCCGGGCTTCCTTTTCATCTGGTCTGGACCTTCATTTGCTCCCCTGTCTTTATTTTCCTCACTCGCTCCATCCCTCTAAGCTGTTAAACTCCATTTGTCTCCTTCCTCTGTGCCCTTGGGTCACACAGTTGAGTGAAAGACACTTTATGAAGCATAGAGATGCTCCGGTCGTCGTGTGTGCGTACAGCCGAGGTGATGAGCATCCCACTCATTAGCGTTAGCGCTCTTTATCAAGCAGCTTACTCTACAGTAACATCCAAACGCTTTTATATCGCCATGTTTTGCTGAGAAATATATGCTGCGTATAATCGACTCATGCTTTAATTAGGATTCATAGAAACGATGAATACTTTCCCTGCTTTGGTAATATTTCCCCTCAGGTTATGGCTGAACCCAGGAGGACTTCCTTTCCTTGAATTCATTACAGCTTTGAATCTATTTACTCATGTCTTTGGTCTTTATTTTGTTCATTTAACACTTAAATTATTTTGTTCTGATTTCCTGCAGGTTCAGTACAGCGAGGGCAAAAGTAGCCGGAAGAAGAAGATCCAGTAGAAAAGGTTGCCGATGGAGGATTGTTTCTCACGCTGGTTCCTGACGCGGCTGTTTTCTGGGCTTATTAAATAAACCCACCGTGTAGAGGATGGCGTGTCTGTCTGAGGAAGGGGCTGACCTTCGTATCGGCTGCGGGATGTTCAGTATGTACGGCTCTCCAGGCTCGGATCGGCCGGCGCTTCTCAACCAAAGAGGACCTCGCCGAGCGCTCGGCAGAATCATCTCAGTCTGAATGTTTCTGTTTGTTTATTTCTGGAGCAGCTTATAGTAGTATTTATCGTGAATATAGGTGTACTATTGTATGTACAGTACGGTTTACTTTAGAGAAAGGAAAAAAAAAAGATCAGTTGGAAGCTGCTGTAAGTTTTATTGTTGGAACCTAATGACACTTTTATGGATGGATTATTTTCCCATCTGAAAAAGAAACGATGCAATTTCCGGGATGAATGTGAATGTTTGTGTTTTAGAAAGAAATAAGTCATTTTCTAAATCAAAGCTTTTATATAGAAGCTGATATGCATTAAGTTTCTTACAATTCTAACTTCATTTCTTATATATGTATTCACTAAGTTTATTTAATTGTGTTAATACGACTCTTTTACACACAAAGATAAGTGCCTGGATTTAGTTTTAAGTTTTGTACCATTTGGAATCTATCTTTTTTATTCTTTTATTCCGTGGGCTTTCCTGTAAGACCTTATTTATTAATGACTACTACTCATATAGAAAATGTGTCCTATGGCCCTTGCAGCAATAAATGCAGGCATCAAATCGGTTCATTTCTCCTGAGCTGCATCTCTAACTGTCCTTCCTGCTCGCAGCATTTATCCTCTCTTTGCTCCCGTGCTGCAGGATTGTGGGCGTATAGCAGCACACTTTCACAAACCCACCCCCAACTCTTCATTAGGCTTTCATGAAGCGAAGCGCGGCTCTGCTCAAGACCTCGCCGGCACCCGGGATCCCTGCTGCGCTGACGGCCCCTGGGCGTCGCCACAAGCGGGAGGACCCCGGCGACCTCTTCTCAGCTACCGTGACGAGGCGCCTGCAGCCAGCATCCTATCAAACGCTGCAGCCAGAGAGCCTCCGGTTCCTTGCTTAAGAAGAAGACCCTAAACCAGCAGCCACACCCAGCGATGGGGGGGTGCACTGGTTCAGACGTTGCTATTCTGAGAAAAAAAATAATAATTTTAATCAGAGCCAGGTGTTTGGTGATTTTTTTAACAGAGACAAATAAAATCAGCTGTAAATAGATTAATTATAAATACCTTATCATTATTTAAAGCAGATATTTGATTCTAATATTTCTTTTTAGAATCTTTGCCAAAAAAAGTGTTAAATCGTCCTAGAAGACAGAGGGTGTGAGGAATGTGACACGCAGTGACCTGCATGTCTCTTCATCTAGTTAAAATGTTCACTTAGGTGTTCAATATTAATAACCTGCTGTCATGGACACCGGAAGGACATCTCAATCTGACACTTATAGGCTGGGCATGAATATGTATAGGCAGCGAGACGCCACGCAATTGGCAAGCAAAATCATGGCTCACACGTCGAGACTAATGCGATGTGGCAGAGGCCTAACAGCGGCACGCAGAAACGGCAGCTTATTGGTCTCAATAGACTTTCCTTACTGCTCTATAAGGTGGGAGAAGATTCAGGACCAACCTACAGACTAACATCAGCAGCTTCAAAGGCGTGTTTGGGATTTCCATCTAGAGTTAAAATGCAACAGTCCAGACACCTTCTGATGCAAAAATGTTTTTTACTTTTCATATTTTTTTTATTTCACAAATAATGCTTTAATGCTTTACCATTTTGAAAGCAAATGGTAAATGGCATGTACTTGTATAGCGCCTTTATTCAAGTCAGGAGACTTGACCAAAGCGCTTTACACTAAATGCATTCACCGATTCACACACTCACGGTGGCAAGCTACATTGTAGCCACAGCTGCCCTGGGGCTCACTGACAGAACACTGGCGCCACCTGGCCCCCTGACCACCATCAGTAGACAATGCAGGTGAAGTGTCTTGCCCAAGGACACTGAAAGTCGGAGTCGGGGCTTGATCAATCCTTCCATTTCAGGGCAAACTCCTACATCCAACTAGCCTGACTTAGTCTGACTCAATTCTAGTCAGAATATGAGTCTGATACTGCTCCATAGAGCTGTGATTATGGGGCGTGTTTCGAACGAAGCAGGAAAAAAAATGCCTCTGCACTCAATTGGATAGATCTACAACCAATAAGAGTAACAGAGTATGTTAAGCGACCAAGGGAGCCAGCGATAAATTAAACTTTTGCCGAATCCCGTAGGAAGGACGCCAAAAACATCTTTCTTTTTAACAAATGCCTTGAACGCGTTTCTCTGTTCCTCTTTTAAAATTAATTTGCTGTCGATATCTTCTAGAACAGACCTAATAGCAGAATCTACACACCTCAACTCTCCAGCGGCAGCCATTGTTGTTGTCACCCAAGCGCGCTTTGGTCACGTGGTTGATTACGTTACTGTTGATCATCTGTCCATCATCGTATAAAGCCCGCCCTGACAATTTGATTGGCCCGCCAGATATTGTGCTAGCATACTAGCGCTACAGTTGAGCAATGCCTGACCGAACTTCCCGACCTTAAACCTTGTGGGCGGGACTAAGTTCGGAATGGCACCCAGGCTAACATCCAACGCCACTGCCGCCCTCATTACTACAGCTTCTACACAGGGAAGGGAAACTCTGGTCCTTGTTCTTTATCTTGCATATCGTTAAAATGATGCCCAATTGGAGGTTTGAATATAAGATTTTACAGTTTTGATACTCTAAAACATTAATGCATCATCTCACTGTAGAAAGTAGCCACACAATATGTATCGAGTGATTGAGACAAAATGCTTCTAATAGATTAACGTTAGTTTGGAACTCATTTCAACAGCTTTTAAACATTTTGTGGTACTTTGTTGAACTGCACCAATGTAGTTTAGTATATTTTTTGGGACGAAAAACTATGAACAATACAGTGATCAGCTCAGTTTTCCCTAATATAACCTCCTATTAAAAATGATTTGTAATAATAAAATAGTTATGTGGATAATAAGAGCTGATAATAGGATCTGTTGCAAGCCACCTCCAAACAATTAATTCGCCAATTAATTAAAAATTGGCTACTGATGTAATCCTGATTAGATTTAATGCAACTTGGCTCCCAAAAATAAAGGCAAGTTTTTTATTTTGTTTAGACAATAACCTGAAATTTCAGTCCTTCCAGACTAAACATGCACATTTCCTGATGTGATAACGTTACTGAACATTACATTTAAATATTAGGAACACCAATGTGCTCATCAATAGAAAAAACAAGGACTGCCGTTCTTCCAGCAACATGACAGAGAGAAAATGCAGTCTGTTAGGTAGCATTTATAAAACCTAATGCATCAACTATACAAGGATTTTCTCTCTGTTTGAAAACTAAGGCTTCACACCATCGTGGGATGTGGTGGAAGCATCATGCTGTGGGATTGTTTTGCTCCACTAGGGACAAATATCAAAGCCAAACATCCAGACACAGATTTTAGTAGAATGCTTTACACTGCAAAAATGATCTAGAAATAAGTTCAAATCAAGTGTATTTACCCTTAATTTTAGTAGTTAATTGGGATGATTTGCCAATGGAATGAGAATTTTTACTCTTAAAATAAGATAATTAGATAATATGCACTTGAAATAAGACAATGCAATTGTGTTTTCCTATTCTAAGTGTAAATTGTCTTGTTCCATTGGTAAAATGTCTGTTTTACCTCCTCAATTCAAGACAAACACCTATTTTAAGAAAACATTACTTATTTAGATTTCAATTTTTTGCAGTGTAATTCAAAGCACATTGAATTTAGATTATAAAAGCTCAAACAACCAGCTTTGCTTTGCTTCTTTACACAGTCAGGTTAAATAAAAACCGGTAAACATAGCAAAATACAGAAAGAAGTCAGACGAACTACAAATGTAGTTAGTTTAAATGTCAATAAATATGGAGAAACTTAGGAACAGCTTTAAGTAAGCAAATCCAGAGTGATACGAGTTTGTCGTCCAAAGTAAAGTTTCTAGTCCTCGTAGTTATGGTAAAACCCCGACTCATTTACTTTAAGTCACTCAGATTTTATGACCTCACCATCAAATCAATTCGGTTTATTTCTATAGCGCCAATTCACAACACACGTTATCATAAGGAACTTTAAAAAGACGTTTCAACCAGATAATGTCAGACTGATTCAAGGTTTTCTAAGGAAAACCTGCTGACCTCATCAACTCATTGACTCTTCAGCAATCCCTCACACCAAGCATGCTTGTAGCGACAGTGGAGAGAAAAAACTCCCTTTTAACAGGAAGAAACCTCCAGCAGAACCAGGCTCAGCGTGAGCGGCCATCTGCTGAGGCCGACTAGGGTTAAGGAGACAGAAGCAGACATAGAAAAAGAAGCATAGATACAAAAGGCAACTGTAAACCAGCTCCACAGTCCAGGAAACACATAGCCAGGCAGACGAGCTGCGAGCCAGCTCCCATGTCAGAGGATGAAGAGAGTAAAATTAATCTTACAAAAATGCAAAATATGACATTTCCTGATTTTAGCGTAACAGAACAGTAGTTTTACTTCCTTAATAATTACATTTATTAATACATTTATTGTTTCTGAGGAATATTAAACAGCATTTGTAGTAATTTACGAGTGCAATAGAGTAATACAAAAAACAACAGACAGAACCATCAAGACAGTTTTGTTGCCTATGATGTGTGATAATAGTGGTGAGGAATTTAATCAGTAATGTTATCAGGTGGCTTTGAATAGAAGATGATGCTTTTATTGTTCAAAAAGGGTTTTTTTCTATTATGTTTCACTAACTGAATAAACTAAAAGTTTAGTCAACAAGCTGAAAGGTTTAGCATATCAGCATAAATATCTGCATGTATTATTACTAACCAGACCTTACTGGTCTATATATATATATATAAATAAAATTCCTTCACCTTGTGTCTCCTCATCAGTCATTAATTGGTTGTCAACAATCCTCTAAGGACTCCAGGTCCAAGAAAATTAAAGTGTTTGAAGGTTGTGTTTCTGCCCAGAGCCTGTGGGACGGCTGTGCTGTCCTGTCCCGGCTGACATCAAAGTCTTATATCCAGAAAAGCCTGAGGCGGTCAACCGCCAGCAGCTCTGGGACAGGGGAGATGCAATGATGAGTGTGCCAAATCATCTTACAATAGCCCCATGGCTGTTTCTGCTTTTGTTTTCAATTAGCATTCCCAAGATTTTTGTAAGATCCAGATGTGAACACAATGAAAAATGCATTAAGTACAGCGGAGTGATTTCCAACACTGCCAACTTCATGTTTTGTTTCAAGTTATTTCAAAGTTTTAAGATTAGAAGAAATACTTGCAAACCTTCAGCAAAGAATAGATTTTTACCATAATACATTGTGCTTCATTTATGATGAGCTGACAGAGTTTGATGTTTCATCCAACATTTAATCAGCTAGCAAATAAACACCAATCTTGGAGTTTTTTTGATAGTTGTAAATTGCCATTGCGAGCAAGTTGGTCTGAGGTTTCTAAATAACCCCAAAAATTAAGTTTTGAAAAAGCTAATGAATTTTTTTATATATTTATAAAAGATAACATAGCATCAGTTGCAATAATAGAAGTTATATATACACTATGAAGTTTTTTTTATTGTAATGGTACCAGATGCACATTTTTTTAGCTTGTTCCTTTAAAATAGAGATCCAGGAGTAGCAATAGGCTAATAGCTAGCCTGTTCGCAAAGCTCTTAACCGTGTAAATCTCCCTCATTTTTTTGACATGCAGTTCATGTGGATGTGCAGTCATCCCTGGAACAGATTTCTTTAAAAAAAAAAATAATGTAAACCTGCCCGGGGTCTTTCTGCATGGAGTTTGCATGTTCTCTCTGAGCATGCGTGGGTTCTCTCGGGTTACTCCAGCAAAAACATGACTGTGTTGCCCTGTGTTGGACTGGCAACCTGTCCATGGTGTACCCCGCCTCTCGCCCATTGACTAATGGAGATAGGCACCAGCACCCCTGAACGACCTCACTTGGGACAAGTGTATCAGATAATGGATGGATGGATGCTAGCTACTTTAATTAGCATCCGTGGAGGATTATCTTTTTCCTGGTGGATCATCAAAATAAGTGGTCCTTGTCAATTGTCAATCATTCTGGTGATGTGTTTACTTAAAGGAATAGTACACCCAAAACATGATTAGCCTTCATTTTCTACTCACCCCCATGCTGAACAACACTCTGGAGTACTTTTTTGATATCTCAAATGCATCTGGAGATCTGGGAGGCTTCTTGCTGTCTGCTGACATTCAAATAATGGAGGTCTATGGCGCCCGAGACAGAAAGGTCCATAAAAGTCCACAAAAAAACGTATCAATATTCCTCCATACTGCTCGTCCAATGTATTCCAAGTGTCCTGAGTGGGTAGCATCCAGAATTTACTCGAAACGAAGTCATTTAGAATGTTTTTAGAGCATAAACAGTAGTGTATAGTATTTCCTGAAAGCGCGCACATGCGCGTTCACGACGCTACGGAAGCCGGCAGACCAAACCAGCGCATTCAGCTCGGCAAAGAACTCATGCTCTTCCTCAACACTGAAGTCCTCAGACATTTTTCTTTCGTTGTTTCTTTCTTTGCACAGGTAAACAGCACATTTCTTCTTCTAAGCTTGCATTATCGGCAGAGCAGACACTGAATGCGCACTTTCATCTGGTTTGGTCTGCCGGCTTCCGTAGGCTCGTGAACGCGCTTTCAGCAAATCCTATACACTACTGTTTATGCTCTAAAAACATTCTAAATGACTTCGTTTCGAGTAAATTCTGGATGCTACCCACTCAGGACACTTGGAATACATTGGACGAGCAGTATGGAGGAATATTGACACGTTTTTTGTGGACTTTTATGGACCTTTCTGCCTCGGGCGCCATAGACCTCCATTATTTGAATGTCAGCAGACAGCAAGAAGCCTCCCAGATCTCCAGATGCATTTGAGATATCAAAAAAGTACTCCAGAGTGTTGTTCAGCATGGGGGTGAGTAGAAAATGAAGGCTAATCATGTTTTGGGTGTACTATTCCTTTAAGGCCGTCCTACGTGCTCGTCCCGTTAGCTATCTTTTTCTGCACATGCGCACTTCAGGCGTACATCTGTGGTGATCTATGGTTTCAGTTATCGAAGCTCACCTTTCTTACTGCAGTTCTTTGAAAAAGAATTGAGAAAAAGTGACTATGAAGTGTATGAGAAGAAAAGAAAGTCCTCAGAAGAGCTAGATATAACCCAGATTGCGCAAAGCATTATGGGATTTGATGTCACAGCGGCTGATAGGCTGTCGCTACCCGACAGCAGCGACTAATAACAAAGATGGCCCAGGCAACGCGGAGTGGAGGAGGAGTTGTGTGACAAATGGGGAGCAAAAAGCAGTTATCTGTCTGAACGGTCAGTTAACTGAGTTCACAATAAAGTCCACTATACACTCACCGGCCACTTTATTAGGTACCCCATGCTAGTAACAGGTTGGACCCCCTTTTGCCTTCAGAACTGCCTCAATTCTTTGTGGCATAGATTCAACAAGGTGCTGGAAGCATTCCTCAGGGAGTTTGGTCCATATTGACATGATGGCATCACACAGTTGCCGCAGATTTGTCGGCTGCACATCCATGATGCGAATCTCCCGTTCCACCACATCCCAAAGATGCTCTATTGGATTGAGATCTGGTGACTGTGGAGGCCATTTGAGTACAGTGAACTCATTGTCATGTTCAAGAAACCAGTCTGAGATAATTCCAGCTTTATGACATGGCGCATTATCCTGCTGAAAGTAGCCATCAGAAGTTGGGTACATTGTGGTCATAAAGGGATGGACATGGTCAGCAACAATACTCAGGTAGGCTGTGGCGTTGCAACGATGCTCAATTGGTACCAAGGGGCCCAAAGAGTGCCAAGAAAATATTCCCTACACCATGACACCACCACCACCAGCCTGAACCGTTGATACAAGGCAGGATGGATCCATGCTTTCATGTTGTAGACGCCAAATTCTGACCCTACCATCCGAACGTCGCAGCAGAAATCGAGACTCATCAGACCAGGCAACGTTTTTCCAATCTTCTATTGTCCAATTTCGAAGAGCTTGTGCAAATTGTAGCCTCAGTTTCCTGTTCTTAGCTGAAAGGAGTGGCACCCGGTGAGGTCTTCTGCTGCTGTTGCCCATCTGCCTCAAAGTTCAACGTACTGTGCGTTCAGAGATGCTCTTCTGCCCACCTTGGTTGTAACGGGTGGTTATTTGAGTCACTGTTGCCCTTCTATCAGCTCCAACCAGTCTGGCCATTCTCCTCTGACCTCTGGCATCAACAAGGCATTTCCGCCCACAGAACTGCCGCTCACTGGATGTTTTTTCTTTTTCGGACCATTCTCTGTAAACCCTAGAGATGGTTGTGCGTGAAAATCCCAGTAGATCAGCAGTTTCTGAAATACTCAGACCAGCCCTTCTGGCACCAACAATCATGCCACGTTCAAAGTCACTCAAATCACCTTTCTTCCCCATACTGATGCTCGGTTTGAACTGCAGGAGATTGTCTTGACCATGTCTACATGCCTAAATGCACTGAGTTGCCGCCATGTGATTGGCTGCTTAGAAATTAAGTGTTAACGAGCAGTTGGACAGGTGTACCTAATAAAGTGGCCAGTGAGTGTATATTCCCCGCTCTATGTACTAATTGAGGGATTTAAGGGTTAGGGCTGACGTTCGGGCACCGTAAGCTTGTATGACCTATGAGAACAGCAACTTTTAAACTGAGCATACCGAGGAGAAATTGGCTCCTCCATGCTGTCGCCAGCGGGTCCAGAGTTGTGCATGTGCATTTTGTTTAAGTGGAGAAGTTGGGTCTTTTAAAAAATTCGCAAAAATCCTCCATACTAACTTTAAGGTCTTCTCTTATATTCAATAACTTATGTTCCTAAGTTTCTCAATCCCATTTAATCAAATTCTTTCACCCATTTTGGATGAGGTGAGACCAACAGAAATGGTTTCCTTCATATTAAGTTGTTCAGCAAAAACAGTAAGTTAATGTGAGAGAACTAAAATCAAGGTAGTAGATGCTCTTCTTTTGCTTTTTGAACTGTTTGGAGATGTAGAAAGAAGAATAACCATTTTTAGGCTAATTAAGCGGTCGAAATTGATTTCTACTCTATCCTAAAGACAGTTTAATGTCTAAAGGCTTTTAGACATTAAACTGTCTTTTCTGCATCAAAGGTTTGCTCAGCCTGGTAAAAAATAGCAATGTCATTTCCTCCTCATACGTAGTTTCCGCACTTTAATATCAATAGGTTTAGAACTGTGCATCTTTTCCAAAACTTGTGAACATAGGAGGTTTAGTAAGTTATTGACAATCAGAGATTCTGGTCAGCCATTTTTCTGCCGTGGTAGGAAATGGAATAAAACACAAGCATAAATTGCTGCTCTTAGTTTATTAGGATTTTAAATTTTTCATCAATTATTTTTAAAATTCATTATTTCTGGTTCCAATATTTAGTTAACATGAAGTTGAAGTTCTCACTTCTAGCAGAAGGAGAGTTTTTAGCATCTGTAGAGCAGGTTGATCCTTCTGATGTCCCAGGAGGACATGCCCTGCCTCTGGCCGATCTGGACGTTGGGATTGGGGATAGGGGTGATGGTCTCCCTCCCGGGGGCCACAGCAAAGGCGTCTCTTCCATAGTGCATAATGGAGGAGTAGTCATAGGGAGTGTTCAGGTTGTTGGTGTCTTGCTTCTGGAAGTTGTAGGCGGACTCCTGGATGATGTTCTGCCAGTTGATCCTTACGTAGTTGTCGCGGTCGCTCCGGGTCTGCTCGTGATTGAAGCCCAGAGCGTGGATGAGCTCGTGTTGGACCACTCCGCCATACACGCAGCCCCCCCTGTTGAGTGAGACCTCCTGCATGCCTCCGGTTCTGCCCAGCTCAGCCCAGCAGCCCTGTTTGCTTACAATGCTGATGAAGTCACGTTCATTGCTACGTTGCACGAAGCGGATGCAGGTATTACTGGCGAAGGCCCTCATGGCGCCCTCGATGGTCCCCCTTTCCCAACTGGTGAACTCCCTCCCAATTACATAAGGAATCACCACATAGCCATTGGAGGCTTTTCCCCATTGGCAGCTGTTGTACCAGCACTTCATTGCATTCCTGTCTTTGGGAACCAGTATGTCTCCTCCCAGCAGCATTTCTTCGGAGCCGTTGTTGGCGCTCAAAATTCTGGTGGTCAAGTCCACGGTGTCTACTCCTTCTTGGGTTTCCTCTTCCTGGGGTCCTTCCTCTTCAACAGGAAAAGCCTGAGAGAGGCCGAGCAGGAGCAGCAGGAGGAGGCTGGTGGAGGAAATCATCTTCGGGTTCGACTCAAAGACTCAGGAGCTTCTAGAGAGAACTGCTGTGGAGAGACTCCTTGAAGCTTGATGTCTGGCTCTGTTTAGCTCAGGATATTTATACTCTCCTCTACAGGTGTGTCTGAAAGAGGATTATGGGTTGGGGTCTGCACTGCTCAGCCTAAATAAACCTCTGAAGGGAGGACTCTGCAAACCAGCCTAGTCTGTAAACTTTGTGTCTAATCCCCCAAAGATCTTTTGTCCATTTTGTCTGATATTTGTATTGGACCGTTTTTTACTGCGACAACCTCGGCTAGTTTCATGTTTCGCTAAATAAAACAAATGACTGACTTAGTCTTTCTTTTTTCCAACGTAATGAGTCTGAACTTCTATCTTCTGAAATTCTTCATTCTCCGATGACCTGTGTAATGAAAATCCCTAATGTGCCTCACATGACAAGCTGTTAAAGTCGTATCAAACGGCTTGGGTACCTACGTGAGTTTGAACGACAGCCTTTTGATACTTCTGCATATGCAGAGGATGGTAATAGGTTCCTGAGGGACAGGTCGATATGGCTGTAGCCTTTTAAAATGAATTTTATATTGGATAAAGAGCTCGAAGCCACCCATTGAGAATTGCAGTATCAGATATGTTTGAGTAGGCCTACTGATGGATATGTGCTAATATACTCAGTCATCTTGTTAGCTTAATACATCTGAGTTTGAACTGTCTGTATGTGGAAATAAATTCTTATTAATGGGTTTTCTATGTATTTAGCTTTTCTACAGCTCTAAATATTTCTTTATTAGCAATAAGATACAGGTAATTAAACATTGCACTGATGATTTAATGTGTTTCTTTCTTCCATGAAAGTATAAACCCTAATTTGTAGAATTTAATTAGCACATATAAACCTACCGTGCCCCCCCTTCATATAAAAGTGTTAAGATGAATTGTGAAAAGAATGTGTTTTTTTTCTCAACCGCCCCCCCTCCCCCTCTCAATCTCATCAGCCACCGTGATTAGGGTTTGGCATTGGGGATTGTGCCGTCTTTTTGGAGAGATATTTCAGCTGCATTTCTGACACTCTGAAAGGAAAAGAAGATAAAGGAGGCGTTGGGGAAAAAACTCCTTCCCGTTGTGGGAGTCCTAGAGAGGGCCTTGAACCCTGCCATTCATGCTTTTTTCTCCATCAGCTGAGTCTAATTGCCAGTGAGGACAGGAGACCCCAGGCCCGATCGCTCCTTATCCTCTTTAGTGCTTTCAGGCGAGTGAAAGGAGAGCTTCTGCTTTTGATCTTTTCTCTGATTTGCTTTTTCTTCTCTGTCATCCCTACCATCCTCTCCTCAGGAGTGACACCAATTCCTTTCACAGGGTGCCCCCATCTCCATCTGCCCAAAATAATGACCAAGGCCCGAGCTTTATTAAACTGAGGTGGAGAAGGGAGGTCAATCCTGGATGAGGGAGAGCCCCATTCCAAATCTAGTCCATACCCTCTCCGTGTTCCCCCAAGTTCATCTCTTTACAGTTGTCCAGGCCTTGGCCAGGAGAAAGGCCTTTCTTTAGCAGATCGCGGACGTGAAGGCTCGTCCTTTCACAGAGGCACCTCTACAATAAGACTCCAGGCTTCTTGAGACAATGGGGCCTGTGTGATCTCTAAGCCAGACTCGGGATGAGACGATGCCTTGGTTACTAGTCCCATGGGAGGGTAAACCCACTGGTCATTGTTGACAGCTAATGGACAGCATCTTTCCACATGCATGCCCCCCCCTGCAGACTTTGTGATTTCAAGTCGCTTTAAACCGCCACTCAAAGAGGAATTCTACAAAGTTTATTTGTGTGTGTAAAAGACAAGCTTTCCCCTCAAATCTCAAAAACTAACTAAGCGTTCATTCAGCGGGAAATTAAATATAACATTAACCACAGGAAGATTCACCGCATTCAGACAGAATGAACGCTTAACATAACGTCGTCCATGTTACGGTCGTTTCACGTCTGAGTATTAAGTTATTTACCAGAGGATTTTCATACCAACAGTGCAACAGTTTGAAACTGCTAGAGGGATATTTTGTACCCACTTTCACAACTAGTGATTTAAAGGGGTTTTCTAATTCCCACTCATTATCTTTTCAGTGGAAATGTGGTTATAATTCAAAAAGTCTCTCTGCCTTTTCTTGGTTTGATCAGGGATCATTATTCATATTTCACGTTAGTCAACGCTCTCAACTGACGATCAAATCAAAATGAAAGAAGACAGGCTGTAAAGTCTTTAAAACAGTGTATAATTAAGGTAAATTAAAGTAATATATCAGTTATTGTTTAATTGCCTCTATAGCTAAATATACTCAATTTTGAAAAATAAAATGATGTTCAGTAAATCGCGCTGGTATGCAATGATTGGTCTACAACTGTGATGGATATGCAATTAAAAAAACTCAGCATACACTCTGATAAAGGGACAAATTGTCTAGCAGCTCCATATAAAAAGTTGCACAGATTGTTTAATCAGGACAAAAAGCTTATGAACTGTATTAATAATGGTAAATTTTGTTATTATGAGACACAACATTTGTATGATAAGTATGGTTCTAAATGCAATTGTTTGGCTGAAAGCTCTTTAAGCCAAAGGCAGGACTGCAAACAGAGGTGTGAAAACGGTTTATCTTTGGCTGATTCTGCACACTGCTCATAACAAACACTGGAAGCTCACTTAATGAAAAGACCTCCTGACTCGTAAAAGAGCAAATACCTGAGGAAAACCTGATATTTGTCACGTTTGTTCCTTTTTAAATTTCCTTATATTTCATATACATCATGCCAAAACTGTGCTGTTTGTTAGAATACATTTCAACCATCAATCTAATTCTCAGGTCCATCCGAAAAATCTAAATCTGTATAAGTTGTTTTTTCTCAAAATAAATGCATTTGTTCTTGAATTGAGGAGGTAAAAGAGAAATTTTGCCAATCGAACGAGACAATTTACACTTAAAATAAGAAAAAACAATTGCATTGTCTTATTTCAAGTGCATGTTATTTAATTATCTTGTTTTAAAAGTAAAAATACTCATTCCACTGGCAAACTGTCTCGTTTACCTAGCCTCGTGAGACCATCCTGATCTGGCGAGCTTTCAAGGTTTCACTCGCAGATCAGTCTGGAGACTCTCCGTTAAAGAAAATTTGGAGCCGTTCACCAAACGAACGTCCAATCAGCGTTGGCTTTGAGGCGTTTGAGGTGTGACGCAACGAGAAGCGCGACAGTTCAGCCTAAAGAACATGGCGGCTTCAGCCGATGAAACTAGCGTTAGCGTGGCTATGGAGCAAGTTTTATCGAAATTACAGAGTATTTCTTCACTGAAAGAAGAGCAAAACACTGCTCTGGAGGCTTTTCTCAGGGGAAAAGACGTTTTTGCTCTTCTCCCGACTGGTTTCGGCAAGAGTTAGCCTGGCTTGTGGTTGTGTTTTCGTCGTCGCTCTGTTAGTACGTCATATGCTTCGTTGATCTGATTGGTTTATTTGGCACGTCTATCACCAACATAGGCCAATCAGCTAACCAGTATTTTCGCCCCTTCCCAAAATTACTTCAACGGAAGGTTTCCAGATGGATATGCGGAGCGAATCCATCTGGCGGAGTCAGGTTATCGTTTACCTACTCATATTAAGGGTAAATACACTTAATTTAAGAAATTTTTACTTATTTCTAGGTCGTTTTTCCAGTGCAGATTCTGTGGATGTGGTGTGAGATTCACGTCAGGTCTCTGGTGGGACCGCCAATAACAACGATATTTCTTCTTGTCAGAAAACCTGTTGCATAAGCTGAAAGTTGACATTGAAATCTAAACTTTACCATGTGTATAAATTATAACAAAATAAAGATTAAGTTAATCATAAATGTTAATCACAATTAGAATTGGGAAAAGCTTCATTACCAAGTTCTATTTTACAAATACAAAGCAAGTTTTGGGTTATAAGGTGATTCACACAAATGTATGTATATAGATAGAATTAAGCATAAGTTCCAATAAAATAATATTTTTTAACAATGTGCAATTTTTTTTTTTCAGAGAAAATGCAGCATTTAATATATTGATACATCAAATTTGATATTTTTGTTTAAAATACATTATACGATTTTTAAAATTGGAATAAGACTGAAGGATACATAGTGCGGAGTTATTGATACAGACCTAATAATTTGCTCTGAATACTTTCATTATGTTACATCTATAGTTCATTCAAGGACAGTCCAAGGCCTGCATCATTGTTTAGTGGAAGGTTTTTTATGTTGTATTGATCTTCTTACACAGCGGAAACAAACAAACTGTGTTGGAAACTGTCATGTTAGCTTATAGGTTTTTTGACCCACAAGCAGAATCAAATGGAAAACCAGGGAGTTTTAGCATTTCATTTATTGAAAACAAACAATAATATAGAAGCAGAGAACTGCAGGAAGTCAGTAGATCTGATTTGGCTTCCTATATTGATGAAGGACAGGTTGCTTGGATCACTGAGAATTTTTATACCCCAGAGGTCCAGGTGAGTGTGAGTGAGACACCAGAGCGTTGGTACTTGGAACAGACAACGTGCTGGAGAGCAGGCAGGCAGGTGATGAAAACGGAGAACTGATGCACACAGTTAAGACCTTTATTCACCAAGATCGGAGACAAACCGATTGTGTGGAACAATACAGAGTCCAAGTTAAAGAGATTCATAAGAAGACAGATTCAATAAAATAGATATTCCTTCTTTAGGTCTTTGGCTAGAATACCATCCAGCAAAGAGAGATGATCCTTTGCCTCCTTATATTTATTACCTTGCTTGAGAAATGTTCTCAGGTGGCAGCAACATTGGTCGGTCGAGCCACCAGCAAAGATCCTTTCTGTGACAGGAAGTTCACTCACTCCAGAATAACAGCAAAACCACAGGGATCCTAACAGAACCTGTAAATCTCCCATTGGTTTTGTTACCTACACGTCAAAAGCAAGTTATAAGTAATCATGTTGACATGATTTATGCTGTCAACATAACAGAAACGCATTATTATAATAAAAAAACACCATATTTAAGTATTCCTGTGATTATATTTTATAATATGAAAGACTTTTAACAAAGAAAATAGGTACATACACTGGAAAAACGATCTAGAAATAAGTAAAAATGACTTAAATTAAGTGTATTTCCCCTTAATTTGAGTAGGTAAATGAAATAGTTTGCCAACGGAATGAGTATTTTTACTCTGATAAATAAGATAATTAGATAATATGCACTTGAAATTAAACAATGCTATTCTGTTTTCTTATTCTAAGTGTAAATTGCCTTGTTCCATTGGCAAGATGTCTCTTTTACTACCTTAATCTAATGGCAAATGCACTTATTTTAAGAAAAAAATGACTTGTCTAGATTTTGATTTTTTCCAGTGTAGCTTTAAGATTTAACATCAACCATCAGTTTGCTACGTATACTTAGGACATCTGACTCTATCACTGCAAAAAATGGAAATCTAAATGAGTAATTTTTGCTTAAATTAAGTGCATTTTTTTCTTGAATTTAGGAGGTAATGGAGATACTTTGCCAATGGAACAAGACAATTTACATTTAAAATAAGAAAAAAATTTGCTTTCTCTTATTTCAAGTTCCTTTTATCTAATTATCTTGTTTTAGGAGTAAAAATACTAATTCCATTGGCAAATCATCATATTTATCAACTTAAATTAAGGGCAAATACACTCAATTTAAGATTTTTTTTACTTAATTCTAAATGGTTTTTGCAGTGAGGACATTTTTTAAAACAGTGTTAATGGAAAAAATCAGGTAAAAGTCTAAACATAGTTACAAAAGTAACTGATTTTCACCCAATACATAGAGACAAGCAGCAGAAAAATGGACCGGTCTGATGCTCTGATGTTATCATTACAACTGTTGTTTCTTTTCACTGCATAACATACGTCTGTACAGGAAAGTATTTAATTGGTTTTTGTTTTGCATTTTTGTCTTTTTATCTTCTTCATTTCGGTATTTCATCTTTAAACACAATAAAAGGATGACGTGGCTGTTATGAGTGATATGGTAGTTATAAAATTATGGCTGAAGAGAAAATTATACTTTAGCCAACTAAAATGCTGGTTTTACCTCTGTGGAAATGTCTTCCTGAGGCAAGAAAGAGTCTTATCTAAATTGCTGTTAGGAGCTAGGGGAAGTTATTTAAGATGAGATAAGATAATCCTTTATTTGTCCCACAGTGGGGAAATTGCAGCGTTGCATCACAGTACAGTAGGAAAAAAGAAGAAGAAGAATACAAAGTATAAAAAAATATTTAAAAATATATATATATAAAAAAAAAAAAAAAAAATATATATATATATATATATATATATATATATATATATATATATATATATATACATTAATTATATACAGACAGACAAGGCAACACTGGTATAAAGTGACAACAGTAAAGTTCTGTGCAAATGATTGATTGTATTAAATTATTGTTTGGGGTTGTATCCTTATGGGTCTGTGCTTCTCTTTATCAGTTTTCTTTTTCTGCTTCTTTTACAGTTTATGGAAAAATCTACCAAATCTAATCCCAGATATGATTTTAAAAAACTGTAAAACCTTTAAAACAATTATAATCTTGTCTTAATGACACATATTATTCAGAATAAGTAAATCAGGAAAGGTATAGACTACATTAATGACAAAGTTTCTTTGCACAAAAATATTCAGGCACAATGTAGACAAGAAATAGTTTAGATGAATAGTCAGCACTTAAAAGAAAACATTAAAATTTACTAAAATTAATATTTAGATAAAAAGGATAGGAAAATGAATAGATGAACTATTTATTATGGAAGCCATTTCTCTCTAAGCCAAAACTAAAGTCTTGCTCCACAAATAAGAGTTAGGTGGCCCTGATCAACCTTAAAAACACATGCTAACATGATACCAAGTGCAAAGCTGATATATTTACTATGTGCACATAGGTCTGCATCTGTAAAATGAGCAGATTTCCAAAATAAAATCATACAAAAATAGAATAAAATAATCAGACCTGCAGGTGCAATCCATTGAGTGTGTTATGCTGAACATCAGCATGTACAAAACACCGGGAGGAGGATATGCAAATGTAGTTACAGACCTACTTTTGGTTTGATTCCATTGTCTGTAAGTCAATGTGACTCTGGGGAAAGCTCAGAAACCAAAGTTGCCTCCTTCTCCTGCTAGACAGTGTCTACTGCAGATTACTTTTCATTAGTAGGAACCACAATTTCTCAGGATTTAAAAAATAATCCTGACACTAAGGGCCGGATTTATCAAGATCCAATTTTGCGTGCAGTAATTTGCGCTCGCAAACTGGAATTTTGCGCGAGGGGCTGAACCATGGTTTGCGGGTGATTTAACAAGAGCGATTGCGTAACTGGTGGCAGGTGCAAAACTGTTGGAGACGCCCTATTTAAATGATGGTTTTGCGCGTTTTGTGGTTTGCGGCAAAGTAGTTTGTAGTTTCTACAAACTAGTGCATTAAGAAATTTAAATCTTACAGTGATATAAAGAAAAAACTTTGGCAACCTTTATTCCCTAAGGTGGTATGTGGCTGAATTTCTACTTCACTGCAGTAAAAAACAAAAAAACAAAAACAAAAAACAGGTGTTTTGTATTGGCCTGTAGAAAAATGCACATACCAAATGGCTCACAAGAAGTGACTGTGGATGAGATTACGTATCCCCGCAGCATTGGCATGTTGCTCCACAGGCGCAGGTGGAGAACCCCGACCCCGTCGGACAGCACTTCGGACAGCACTTCTGAAAAACGAGATTGGGAGATCCCAGCTCTCGCTGCAACCGTACGCTGGAATGACCCAGATGCAAAAAAGTGCAATGTTGCAAGGAGTTTAGTGATATCTGGTATTGCGTGGGTCCTCCATGTGGCTGGCTCCAAATCCATTCGGAGTTCCCCCAACAGCTCCAAAATGGCAATGCTGGATAAACGATATGTTTTGATGATCGTTTCCTCGTTCATTCCAAAAATATTCACACGGAGTGAAAAAATGCGTTCTCTGCGTCTCCTTGCTTCATTTCGATGTCTCCTTCTTGCGACAATAACCGCTGCCATGTGTGCGCAATTACGCATACAGACCATTTGCACCTTCTTTTGAAACGTGTTAAATATAGATTCAGATACCGTTAGCAAAATTGTTTTTAGGTTTGATAAATCACTTTGCCAGTGCTAAATTAATATATTTACATGTTCTCCTCCCACAAGACGCACTTTTGCGTGTAAACGTCCCATATTGCATATTCATTGCAGAAAAAGTACTAAATGGATAAGAGGCGCTATTTAGCACGTTTTAAAGACCAAATCCTTTTAGCACGCTGTTGATAGATCAGTTTGTACATTTTTTAGCGTGCGCAGTGAAATAGCTCACGTTTTTATACACGCAAACCTTTGATAGATATGCCACCCTAAATGACAGCCTTGCCACCCCAGTTGGCTGTAGGGGTGGCGAGGCTTATAAATTATGGATCATTTAAGAATTACGACCGCTAATTTCTGATGTCGGACTGCAGGGAATGCAGCACGAGATGACGCGAGAGCGACTGAGACTGATTTGTTTTGAAAGCCAAATTGGGCAAAGCGAGGGAGCCAGGGGTCATGGGGAGAGGAGACACGGGATGAAACAGGCAAAAACTGATTAACTATCTATCGAGAAATGAAATCATAATGAAAGCACAATGTTGCTAGCATAGCTGAAATGCTGATTTTGAGATGATAAAAATCAGGTTGCAGAACGTTATTTCTCTATCTATGATGTTAGTTAGGCCTGACGTCTCAGGCTCATAAAGACATATTTGCGGTCAACTATGACAGAAAAGAGACGATCAAGTTTGGTTTAACTCAAATCAAAACGCACAAAGGCATTGGATCTAAATAAATTTGTGAAGCGTTTTGCTGAGCAACATGGAAATCACTGCATTCAGCTGTTATAGTAATGTTAAAGGTACACTATGCAACCGGTGTTGATTTTCCAGTGAGGCTCCCCCCAGAGGGCGAAAGTAAAAGTGCACTGTCGTAAATATGCACAGCCGTTCTCCTGGTTTCTCCGTCAAGCCAGGCGCGGTTGTTTTGAGCTTAGCAGCGAATGACTAACGCTGCGTTCACACTGGACGTAGCTGGCGCGACAGAAGCAGCGAGTTTACATGCAAAGTCAATGGTTGACGCGCGTCAAGGCGCAGCAAAAGGTCCCGCGGCGCGTTTTGAGCAGCAGGCCCAGCGCGTCTGAGCAGCTGAAGCAGCGCGTCGGGTGCGTTTAACGCAGGGAGAGAGACACAGCGCTGATGATCTCTCCTCTTAAACAGTTTATTGACGCCTAAATTAACTTAAAATGCAGAAATCTGCCGGCAGAATATGCAGTTTGGATTATTTAGATGAAAAACACCTACCAGCTGCCGCGGTGAACCGCTGCTGATGAAGGGATCCATACTGTTGGCGCCCCGCTGGTATGTGGGGGTCTGAGCGGCTCCGACAGAAAAAATATTGAAGGCAGAATAATAATCTGAATGAACTGACTGCACTGATTACGTTTTCAGGTGTATTTTCTCACTTAAACACATATTAAAACTACTTTATTCCCACTGATCACAGCAAATATAGCTGCAAGGCAGAGAAAGGATAGTGAAGCTCCGCCCAACGCGCCTCAGACACAGCCGGAGCAGCAAAGCTGCTTCAGCCACGCGTCAGAACTAACTGGTACAAGCAGCAAAAAGGAAGCAGCAGACGCGATTTTGCTGCTTTTGCTGCGTGAACGTAGCATAACTGCACAAAGATCGCCACTGTGCTAGCAACGAGAATGCTTTTAACTGGATGGTGTAGCAGTTCTCGCCGTAAAGCAAGACTGACTCTCACGAGACTTCTGAGCCTGTGGGTGCGGGTCGGTGCTCCTGCAATTGCAAGTGCGGTATTTCCCCCACAGACCACCAGGGCGGCCGAGAATACCTTTGTTCAACCTGAAATGACTCATTTAGTCATCCATAAGGTTATGGAACACATTAATTTACTGAAAAATGTTGCATAGTGTCCCTTTAACTTTATGTTCTGCTCTCTGGTGAGCCTTTACAGAGCTGCTACATTTTGTTTTGGCACCTGAGAAAATCTGATATTTCCTTTAATAAAACCAAAAGTGTTAAAAGTTAAAAATGTGATACTGGTGTGAATCCTGCTTAATATGAAGCAGTGTTGTTGTTTCTTTTTTGTATATATAGTATGAAATTATCCAGAAATGACCTGTATGAACCTACTCACAAGCAAAATGTACTTTTATGTTGCTTTTTATGTACTTTTCAGATTTGTGGAGATTTTGATGTAACATACAGAACCCGCCTTTTTGTTGATTTGTTGATACAGCAGTATGGAGGACCAACTCCGCCATATTTAAAAATAAATACAGAAATAAATAAATGCTCAATAAATAAATAAGCATATAATTAATTGCCACCAAAAATACAAACAACAAATAAATGTAAGTAGAAATTAAATTATACAGCTAGTCATAAAGGTATATAACTCTTTTTATTTCTTTGCCTTTTTAATATTTACCTTATTTATTTTTTTGTCATTTATTATCTTCAACTTCATTTTTTAATTACTTATATTTTTAAGTATTTATTTATGTGCATGTTATCATATTTTTGTCTGTTTTATTCTTCTTTTGTATTTTTTTACCCTAGTTATTTCTTCGCCGCTATTTCTTTCTGCCTGCCCTTTTAACATTTCTGCCTGCCATTATAATATAATTTCTAATTACATTTATTTGTTGATTGTATTATTGGTGGCAATTAATTGTATGCTTATTTATTTATTGAGCATTTATTTATTTCTGTATTTATTTTTAAATATGGCGGAGTTGGTCCTCCATATACAGCTCTATCTACAGCATATTTACATGCATGAAATGTCCCTTTCATGTTGCCTTAACTGCTGTATGTCAAGTTACTGAGGAACAAATGGGGTAAATGTGTGTTCAGAGTCAACAATACATGGATGTCTGGTACCTTGTTCGGTTGCCTTGACCCATTTATTTCTACTGTGTATTTATGCTCACTTTAGTCCAGCTCAGTCCATAGATCTCTGATGGGAAACTTTTTCTTTCTATAGTTTCTTCTTGTGCAAATGCTGCAAAGCTGCCTCTCTGACAGTCAATCTCACACATCTGCGACTCAGTCAGCACCTGTGTCTTACCTTAATACCTTTCCTGTGATAATGCCCCTCTAGAAGTAGTGTTATCATTCTTCTATCTCCTATTAAGTGAGATCACATTGTACGATGTATTATTAATATGAACTGTTTCACATGAAACACTAGTACTGTACTGTACATACTATTCTCACCAAACTGTGATAACTGTGATTAAATTCCGTGTAAACAAATGCCATATGTTGCCACCCCTAAAAAATTCCTGCCCTCCTCATGCCACCCCATAAATATTTTTTTCTAGATCCGCCCCTGCATTGTAGTATCTCTTGAAGGACAACATTCCACATCTGTTGGTACTACTATGATTAGAACGATAAGATTAGTAGAGGTGATTGACAGGATTGACCATGCCTCATTCTACAAATTTTACAAATCCAAAGTCATGAGAAGGGTGGCTTACATCTCTACAGACTCCATATATCCTGGATACAAACTGTTTAGACTGCCTTTTCGATTGACAAGACAGAGACTGCATCATCCAGTCACAGCAGATTGATTGATTTCATGCATATTTCCACTAATTCAACCATTGAGTTGTAGCAATGCTTCATGCATAATTATTAACAAAACCTCTTTTTGTTTACCACCATCCAGCTCATGTTAGGGGCTGTGTAACCTACATACGTTTTAAATTCTCCTTGAAACATTGGTTGAAAACTAACCTGACATGTGTTCACAGGTAAACTGATCTGTTTCCATGGGCCTGTTAACCTCATTTTATTGTGATTTTATGTTATTGGCATCTTATCTGTTTGTGTCCACTATGTTCTCTCCTGTAGCGTCTTGTTTACTGTTTTTACCTGCCTTAGGACAGCGGATCTAAATTAACTGTTGTGCTAATTCTGGCATATTTATATTGATGCTTTATGCTGACATGTTGATGAATCTGCATTTTCCTAATTCAAATAAATAAAAAATAAAATAAAATAAATAGATTTAAGAATGTATTAAGGAATAAAATGTCTGTGTTTAAGTCCAACAAAAGTCAAAAATCCCTTTTTGTGCAAAATGAAACAATAACCTAAAAAACCAAAAATCTGATCATTAAAATTGATTCTGTTTCTGAATTTGCAGCTTTTTAAAAATGGCTTTGCGTGATCAGGGTGACTAAAGAATGTCTTCCACTAGGCATTAATTGACCATCTGAACAAAAATGCTAATTAATAAAACAATAGCCGTGGTTTGTTAAAACGTTTTAGCAAATCTATCCAGTTAATTGCAAAAAATAATGTAACGGAATTATTTGATGTTATGATTTACAAGGCTGGAATATCTCTCAGACAAAAAAGGTTTAGGCCTCTTCATTTTTTTTCTACAAGTAAAAAAATAAATTACTCCAAGAGTGACGGTTCCATGCTTTTTGCCGGGGGGTGTTTGGATGGCGAGGAAACTCATGGCAGAGTGTGATAGACTCTGGAAGTGCAGCAGCAGCAGCAGGAGGAGGAGGAGGAGGCAGGAGAGGAAAAGGGCAGAGTACTGGGTCAGGCTGATAGAGATGTCAGAGCTGCTTCAGTAAGCCTGTGACGCCTCAGAGCGCGGTGGAAAAGAAAGAAAAGCAGGGAGGGAAGAAAACAGGACAGCTGAAAGACCAGCAGCTTGGTGACAGCAGAGGCAGAGACCACCCCAACAACAGCAGCAGGGGAGGGAGGGATGTGGGGGAGGAGGTGGGTGTGGGAGTAAGGAGCTGCTAAACCTTGGAGGATGGGGGGTGCTGGATCCCTAGTTATATCCAATATTAAACCCTCTCAGCAATGTGTGGTAATTTTAAGCAGAGACTATGATTAAAGCTTCTGGCTCTATCTGGGTTTTCACCCAACATGGAAGTTAAATAAAAAAACGAAGAAGTCAGTGGAGTCTCTACAGGAGGAGGATTGTTGAAGATATCTATCTCCATATTTTTTTAAACTGTCAGCTGCATCATCAGCCTCCACATGTGTTCTTGTAGAGAACTGGCAGCTGAACCAGTATGAGTATCAGGCTGTAAACGCAGAGGCTTGGCTTCCAGCATCCTGCTCATTGGGTGACCCAGTAATGAAATGTGATTCAGGTGCTAGATGGATATCTGGAGTGAAATATCCCTCCTGCGCTGACTGGCTGCAGCCCAGACGTCGCCTTCTGCCCAGTGTTGGGCAAGCTACTTGTCCAGTGTAGTGAGCTAAGCTATCAGCTACTCAACAATAAATTAAGCTTCACTACACAACAGCTACCACCTAAAGAATTATAGCAAGCTAAGTTACACTAATGTGTTAACAGTAGCTTAACTACATCAGAAGCTACTTAACGTTGCACCAACCTAATGTCAATTCAAAATGAGTCTGACACACTAGTTAAAATATTTATTAAAGATCAGCCAATGACATATCACAGTGTAAACATTGCTTTATGATCAGCATATTAAAATAAAAACTAAAGTAATTACTAGTAGACAAACTAGTAAACAATCTGCTGTTATTAGAACCAAATTAAAGGTACTGTGTAGTGTTCTACACACCGAGACATGGCTATGAGTTTGCATTCAATGGACATCTCTAGGGAAAACAAAACCCTACAAAAGACCTCAATTAAACAGTTGATTCAAGTAACAAACAAAACTGTTTACAAAAGAAGGTGAAAAAATAAAGAAGCTAATTAAGAGATACATATATATATATGTCTCACCATATAATTTAATTTCTACCTACATATTTATTCATTGTATTTTCGGAGGCAATTAATTGAATGCTTATTTATTTATTTATTGAGCATTTATTTATTTATGTATTTATTTTATATACGGTAGAGCTGTTCCTCCATAAATAAAAACATCTTGTCTGTGCAAAGCCTAAAAACAGATTTATGTAAACATCCTGTCAGGTAAACTAGGCCATGAAAACACAATATGGAAGTTTCACTACTGCTCTCTAATTAGAGTATCTTAGTGGCACAGATATGGGAGAATTATCCTGCCATAATGCAAGAGCACATCATTTCAATTTGAGAAAAGAATTTCATCTTCTTGCTCTCAAAACTTATAATGCTCACACTCAAAACATGCGCTCTCTCTCAAATATTTTCTCTTCTCTCTTTGTTTCTTCTCTCACATTTAATGCTTCTTGCACAGATATTTTCTCCTCTCGCTTGCCTCCTTTTCTTCGCGCACAAACCGCGCTCTGTTAAGCTCGCAAACCCGTAGGCTCTGCTTGCAGATTTGTTTTGCTCTCTCAGACTGCAGTTGGATCGTTGCCTAGCAACCTTTCCAGCCAATAGAACGACAGCCTCGGAAAGGGTGCGCTTGTTTAACTCTACTGAGTGTGCCTCCGCTACTACGCCACTTATAAGAGCGTCAGCTGAAACTGCTATTTACAGTAGTTTTGTGGCTGATTGTTGTTTCAAAATAGAAAACCTGGTTTCATTTCTTAGTTTTGCCCTGGATTTTGTAGCGTTTGTGGACGCTGCGTCGCTACTTGATCAAAACAATAACGTCGCTACAGGAAAGTTACTTGATAAATAAAGCAGCGACGCTACGGTCAAGCTACTGGAACATGTAGTTAAACTAATAGCTTCGCTACATGTAGCGGCGCTACTGCCCATCACTGCTTCTGCCCATTCCCGCTGGAAAGTGTGATCTGCGGCGTTTGGCCTTTTGTCTGGGACAATTATGTTCACCGTTAACAAGCTTCCTTCTGTTATTGTTCATATCAATTAGGGCTGGAGGATAATTTGAGCTGATGGTGGAGACGGTGCAGAGAGATCCGGGCCTGATAATTAAAGCAGTAATAAAGCTCAGCGTTTGTTCAGCTGTTTATAGGCGCTTTGCAGGAACATTCCTATACATTTTATTCTTCTTTACAGCTTTATTTTTCACCAAAAATGTTAATATTTCATATTGTTTTAACCCTGTAATACCAAATGTATCATATTTGATACATACGGTTTCTGATATGTTTTGCTTCTGACACCTTTTGCATAATTTAATGGTAAAAACTTTGCTCAGAATCCTACTGTACACAATCAGATATACCTGATAACAGAGGGCAGGAGACTACACAAAATATAATCTTGACTTATCGCATAGTAATAAATGATTAATATCAAAAATGTGTTTCTGTTTTTTCTTTTTACATATTTTGTTAAAAGGCCAAATAAGGACTTCAGACACAAAAAAAAGTAATTTTCTGTTTTGTTTTTTTCTTGGATCGGGCTTTAAAGAGCTAAAAACAAAAGAAATGGATATATACATGTATATTCCTGATAGGAAATAATTACAATAGTCCAGCCCTGAAGTAACAAATGCATAGACTAGTTAGCCAGCATCACCCCTGGACAGGAGATTTCTAATATTTGCAATATTCTGGAGATGAAAGGAAGAAATGATATGGGATTTAAATAACAGGTCCTGATCAATAATAACAACAAGATTTTTTTTCTTCATCATCTGAGATCAATTTAATCCCATCCAAAAGAAGTGCCTTTTATATAGTAGTAAACTTTTTTTTCCAGACAAGGGGGGATTCCTGTTAACCTGACTCCGCTAGATGGATTAGCTCCGCATATCCATCTGGAAACTTTCCGTTGAAGTAATTTTGGGAAGGGGCGAAAATACTGGTTAGCTGATTGGCCTATGTTTGTGATAGACGGGCCAAATAAACCAATCAGATCAACGAAGCATATGACGTACTAACAGAGCGACGACGAAAACACAACCATGAGCCAGGCTACTCTTGCTGAAACCAGTCGGGAGAAGAGCAAAAACATCTTTTCCTCTGTGAAAAGCCTCCAGAGCAGTGTTTTGCTCTTCTTTCAGTGAAGAAATACTCTGTAATTCCGATAAAACTTGCTCGATAGCCACGCTAACGCTAGTTTCATCGGCTGAAGCCGCCATGTTCTTTAGACTGAAATGTCGCGCTTCTCGTTGCGTCACACCTCAACCCGCCTCAAAGCCAACGCTGATTGGACGTTCGTTTGGTGAACGGCTCCAAATTTTCTTTAACGCAGAGTCTCCAGATTGATTAGCGAGTGAAACCTTGAAAGCTCGCGAGATCAGGATGGTCTAACGAGGCTAGATTCCTGTAGGAACATAGCGCATTTTTCTGAGCAGGAAGGATCTAATGTGATCAGGATTCATTGATCTTTGTCCAATCTGGTATCGTTATCTGGAAAAAGCCTCTGCACTGATCTTTCTAACCCTGCTTAGAAGATAATAAAATGGGGTAAAGTTTGGATCCGTCTGAGAGTTGTCCATTCAGGAGGATGTTTTTATTCCTATGGATCATTTCTGAGAGGACCATTGAGGCAGAGTCCACCCTTTAGAAATAACGCTTAGCATAGAAATTTAGCTGGAGCTTTGAACCGCGTGTTAAAATCTTTCATATGATGGTTTTATTGGTTATATTTGTCCAATCAGGTATGAAACCTAAATTACATTACTGAGTTTCACACTTATTGTTGGTATTTCTAATATGAGAATCACAAATTGATCACAAGAAAAAAAAAACTACTACGAATGCACAAAACTAAATCTGTTTGCCTTATTTAATCTTCTAGGTTAACACTGGAAACTAGTTTTAGAAGTGGTTTCGTTGAAGACATATAGCATTCTTTTTATTTGGTATGTTTCTGCATGTTACATGAATATGCTTATATGAACCTGCTTATACGATAAATTAAAGTTATATTACTATATAGTCGTGTTAGCTTCAAAATATTTTTGCCTTTAATCAATTATTTAAAATGTATTTATTTTAAAAACCTCGGCCTCTGACTGTTGCCCAATCCTCTCTGTACCAGTCCCTCATGGTTCCCTGTGTAGATGGTGGGTCACTGGAAGATGGCCTCATGTCGCTCCTTCTGGCTGACCCCGGCCGGGTCATTTGAGAAAGAACATGGCCACCAGAAGCTAAACGACGAACCCGAAACCCCAGGCCTGGTTCCAGGGAGGGGTCCCAGCTCTGCCGTACTGGAGGATGTCAGGTGTGTCCATTTATTGGTCTTCATAAGGACTTTTTCAAGTATCATGGGGTCCTGTGCATGACTGAGGGGAGAATGGAGTGAGATATCGATTGACTGATCAGTGCAGCTGCTGCTATAAAGCAGACGCTGACCCGGTCTGTCGTGGTGAAGAGACAAAGTAGCAAAAAGCAAAGCTCTTGATTTACTGGTCGGTCTAAATTCCGACCCTCAACTATAGTCATGAAGTCTGGATCATGACCGAAAGAACGAGATCAAGGATACGACTGGCCGAAATTAACTGTGTCCGCAGGTTAGCTGGGCTCTCTCTTAGAAATAGAGAGAGGAACTGAGTCATCTGGAAGAGGCTGGGATTAGAGCCGCTGCTCCTCCACATTGACAGGAGTCCGCTTAGGTGGATCGGACACACTGGAAAAAAATCGAAATCTAGATAAGTCATTTTTTCTTAAAATAAGTGAATTTGTTCTTGAATTGAGGAGGTAAAAGAGACATTTTGCCAATGGAACAAGACTATTTACACTTAAAATAAGAAAACACAAGTGCATTGACTTATTTCAAGTGCATTTTATGTAAATATCTAATTTTAAGAGTAAAAATACGAATTCCATTGGCAAATGATTTCATTTACCTACTCAAATTAAGGGTAAATACTCTTAATTTAAGAACTTTTTACTTATTTCTAGGTCGGTTTTCCAGTGCATCTTTTTTGGATGCCCCATGGACGCCTCCCTCCCGGCTGAGACTGCACTGGAAAATTTATCTAGAAATAAGTAAAAGTTTTCTTAAATTAAGTGTATTTACCCTTAATCTGGGTAGGTAAATTAGATAATTTGCCAATGGAATGAGTATTTTTACACTTAAAATAAGATAATTAGATAAAAAGCACTTGAAATGAGAGAATGCAATAGTGTTTTTTTATTTTAAATGTAAATAGTCTTGTTCCATTGGCAAAATGTCTCTTTGACCTCCTCAATCCAAGAACAAATGCACTTATTTTAAGATAAAAATTACTTTTCTAGGTTTCCATTTTTTCCAGTGTGGGCCCCCCCCAACCCGGTCCTGGATTAAGAGGAATATGAGGAGACCAGATAAGCGTTTGAAGTAAATGCACTGGAAAAACGATCTAGAAATAAGTAAAAATGTCTTAAATTAAGTGTATTTCCCCTTATTTGAGTTTTTTAGCATATCTATTCCTTTTTCTATCAAACCATAAATAAAAATGATTAAAAAGTGACAACGGCAGAGTAAAATTGCCAAACTTCTTACACCATACTGACTAAACAATAAACGAGTTATGTTCTCTACAAACTCATGAGTTAAAAAAAAAAACGCCCTTTAACTGTGTCTGTTATTTTTACTGATTCAGAGGACTTCTTCCAACCTTTTACCCCTCAGACTTGGAAAGTATTCCAGGGCTGCAATCGGCCCATGAACCCTGCAACGTGCTCATCAGGGGAATGGTTCAGATAATGACTTATTGATAGAGAGGCATGCAGAGTGCTCCATGAATATTATCACAGTGCTATCTCCCTGCAGTGCTGCCGCTTTAGCTCTGTTTTTACTTCAGTTCCAGCCTGTAGATGACCTACATTCAGAGGTTAACTGGTTCCTTTTTAAGTACTGGATCCAATCATTCTGTGCAGTGGATCAGTTAGAACATAATATCATTTCAGAAACATCAAATACATGAAACTAAGAAGAAACCTCCTGCAGGGCATATGGGGCTTAGAAAATACAGTATTCATACCCGTCTTCAATATTTGGTTATGTAAAGAATCACAGATGTTAATGTATTTTATTCGGACCAAGTTATAGTAATAAGTTATTTTTAATGGCTTTTTTTCCAAACTGAAATCTGGAAACTGTGGTGTGCCTTTGCAAAAAGCTGCTTTACTATAAATACCCGGTCATATTACTAAAATCATCCCATTACTTTCTGAAATAACCTTTGTAGTAAAAAGAATCCACATGGAAGGTCTAAGTATAAGTCCAACGGTTTTTCAGAGGCCTCAGAGATTTGCTAGAGGACAGTAGTAAACAAAAAGAATCACGAGAACAAAGCAACACAGCAGATAGGTCAGTGAGAAAGGTGTGGAGACATTTATAAAAGGGTTAAATCAGGCAAGCAGTAAGCAAACTGATTGGTATAAGCAGTCAAAAACTTATAAAAATCTGGAGGAGGTGCAGAAATTGAAAGAAGGAAATGTTACCCACTCTTTACTCCATCCAGACAGTGTCTTGCCCACGACCAAAATCTAATAAATTAGCAAAGATTCCCAAAGGAGTAAATCATGATAATCTAATTAAAATCAAAATAACTCCAATTGGGGAAAAAGTTAAAACAATTAAATGCGGTCTGTTTAACATAAGATCGCTTTCCTCTAAAAGTCTACTAGTTAATGACTTGATTTGTGATAATCACATTGACTTGTTTTGCCTTACAGAAACCTGGCTGCAGCAAGAGGATTATGTGAGCATAAATGAGGCAACTCCTTCAAGCTATTTAAATTTTCACATCCCCAGAAGTTCTGGGCGAGGAGGAGGAGTAGCAACAATCTTCCAGTCTGACTTACTGATTACTCCCAAAACAATTAATACCTACAACTCTTTTGAACATTTAACCCTTAATTTCCCTGATCCAAATTTCAAGGCAAGAAAACCTCTTCTTTTTGTAACTTTGTATCGTCCACCAGGTCCTTACTCTGAATTTTTAGATGAGTTTTCAGAGTTCCTTTCTGATTTGGTATTAAATACTGACAGGGTCATCATAGTGGGAGATTTTAACATCCATGCTGACATTGAAGGCGATAGCTTAAGAGCAGCCTTTAATGCTATCTTAGACACTGTTGGTTTTGTTCAAAATGTGAATAGTCCCACGCATTCTCATCTTCATACTTTGGATCTTGTGCTGACATACGGCATAGAATGTGAAGAAATAACAGTATTTCCTCACAACCCTGTCCTCTCTGACCACTTTCTAATAACCTTCAGGATTACTTTAACAGAGTTCTCCTCCCCCAAAAGAAGGTTCAATTTTAGTAGATCTTTATCAGATAGTGCAGTTAAAAATTTTAAAGAATCTGCTTCACTTTCTCTCTCCTCTGTGTCACTGAGCAGTGCTGCAGAGTGCAAAAGCTTAGCTTATTCCCCTTCACAGGTTGATGATTTTGTTGATGGGGTTGCTAGTTCTCTGCGTATTGCCTTAGACAACGCAGCTCCTTTGAAAATGAAAACCGTTAAAAATAGAAAGCTTGCTCCTTGGTTTAATGCAGAGCTGCGTACTTTGAAGCAAAATGCTAGGAAACTGGAGAGAAAATATCGCTCCACAGGCCTGCGAGAGTCCTTCCTAGTCTGGAAAAATGGTTTACTGCTGTATAAGAGGACCCTTTGTAAAGCAAGAGCAGCATACTTCTCCTCATTAATAGAGGAGAATAAGAATAATCCTAGATTTCTTTTTAATACAGTTGCCAAACTCACCCAGAGCCATAGCTCTGTTGAACCGTCCATTCCACCTGCTCTTAGCAGCAATGATTTTATGGGATTCTTTATAAATAAGATTGATCTTATTAAAAATAAGATCATAAGCACTCCTCTATCCGCGATTGTACCTGAGGTAGTCATGGAATCTGAACCGGGTTTAGACTGCTTTGATCCAGTTGAACTCTCTGAATTAGCAAAATTATTGTCTTCATCTAAGCCTTCAACTTGTATGTTAGATCCAGTTCCAACCAGGTTATTTAAGGAGGTATTCCCTTTGATCTCCTCCTCCATTTTAGATGTGATTAATCTATCTCTGTTACAGGGATATGTACCTAAAGCTTTTAAGGTTGCTGTCATTAAACCTCTGCTTAAGAAACCGTCTCTTGACCCAGATGACTTGGTCAATTATAGACCTATATCCAATCTCCCTTTCTTATCCAAAATTCTTGAGAAAGTAGTTGCCAAACAAGTTTGCGATCACTTACACCATAATTAACTTTTTGAAGAGTTTCAGTCTGGCTTTAGAGCTCATCATAGCACTGAAACAGCTCTGGTGAAAGTCACTAATGATATTCTCATGGCCTCAGATAATGGACTTGTATCTGTGCTCGTCCTGTTGGATCTTAGTGCTGCATTTGATACAGTTGACCATAATATTCTTTTAGAAAGACTTGAATATTTTGTTGGAATTAAAGGAACAGCACTAGACTGGTTTAAATCTTATCTATCTGATCGAATTCAGTTTGTTCATGTTAATGATAGATCTTCAACACGCTCAAAGGTTACCTGTGGAGTACCACAGGGATCAGTGCTAGGACCAATTCTCTTTACTTTATACATGCTCCCAATTGGTAGAATTATTAGACAGCATGGGATTAATTTCCACTGTTATGCTGATGATACCCAGCTATATCTGTCTATAAATCCAGATGAAGCTAACCCATTACATAGATTACAGGCATGTCTTGAAGACATAAAAACCTGGATGACTCTTAACTTTCTGCTTCTGAATGCAGATAAAACAGAAGTTATAGTCTTTGGACCAGAGTCTCTGAAAAAGAAACTGATTAGCCAGTCACTTCATTTGGATGGGATTAAACTGATTTCAGATAATAAAGTAAAAAATCTTGGTGTTATTTTTGATCAGGACCTGTCATTTAAATCCCATATCAAAGAGGTTTCTAGAATTTCCTTCTTTCATCTGAGGAACATTGCAAAAATTAGAAATATCCTGTCCAGGGGTGATGCTGAGAAACTAGTCCATGCATTTGTTACTTCAAGGCTGGACTATTGTAATTCTTTACTATCAGGAAGTCCACAAACTGTAGTTAAAAGCCTTCAGCTGATCCAAAATGCTGCAGCCAGGGTTCTGATGAAAATTAAAAAGAGAGATCATATCTCGCCTATCCTGGCTTCTCTTCATTGGCTTCCTGTTAAATCAAGAATAGAATTTAAAATCCTCCTTCTCACATATAAAGCCTTAAATGGCCAAGCACCATCTTATATCAGAGATCGGATTGTTCCTTATGTTCCTAACAGAGCACTTCGCTCTCAATCTGCAGGTTTACTAGTGGTTCCTAGAATTTCTAAAAGTAGAATGGGAGGCAGATCTTTTAGTTATCAGGCTCCTCTCCTGTGGAACCAACTACCAGTTTTAGTCCGTGAGGCAGACACCCTGTCTACTTTTAAGGCTAGGCTTAAAACTTTCCTTTTTGATAAAGCTTATAGTTAGGGTGGCTCAGGTTATCCTGAGCTATCTCTATAGTTATGCTGCTATAGGCTTAGACTTTTGGAGGACATAGGGACCCCCATTTCATCATTCTGCTTCATTCTCTCTCTGTTCTCCTATTCTGCAGAATCTGTTAGTTCAATCTCTAACCTTCTGCTCTCTCTGCTTTTCCTCAGAGTAGCTTTGCCTCGTCTGTTCCTGTTTGGCTGTGACGTCATCCTGGAAAGAAACATCAGCTGTGCTGCTTCCATCAACACCCTTGTTTATAGATGTTGGAGATCGGCCTGTTTTCCAGTGTGGTCCTGTTTCTCTGGCCGTGACTGAGTGGATGTGCTCTCTTCGTCCTCTGGCATGGGAGCTGCCTTGGAGCTCGTCTGCCTGGCTGTGTGTTTCCTGGACGGGGCCGCCTTTTACAGCTGCTTTTTGTATCTCTGTTTCTGTCTCCTTGAACCCCAGTCGGCCTCGGCAGATGGCCGCTCACACTGAGCCTGGTTCTGCTGGAGGTTTCTTCCTGTTAAAAGGGAGTTTTTCCTCTCCACTGTCGCTACAAGCATGCTTAGTGTGGGGGATTGTATTTGAGTCAATGAGTCAATGCAATCAACTGGTTTTCCTTAGATAGAAAACTTTGTATCAATTTGACTGTATGATCTGGTTGAACTGTAAACTGCCTTGAGATGACATGTGTTGTGAATTTGGCGCTATATAAATAAACTGAATTGAATTGAATTGAAATATCTGTGCAGTCCAGAAGTATCTCGTCTTTTTGTGGAGCCTAGCTACAAAGCATGTAGGAAATATGAGACCTAAATGATCTGTTTCAATGTATGTGTACTATTTTACATCATGCTGAACACATCATGTTCATAACAAAACAAGGTGGAGGTGACATCATCCTGTGGGTCTGCTTTTCTTAAAGGAATCCACAACCAGTGGAGATGAGTATTTGGTATTTACATTTCGGGATGAATATGTTGTATTTTCCTATTTTAGTTAGATTTTCCTAAAACATTTTAAAATTGTGGCATACACTAATTATTTTCAAAATTATGTGTTTTGTTCATGTAGGTTGCCATTTTTCACCTGTGCAATGCATGATGGATTGATGACGTTCCTCCTTACTGGGCTGGAATCTACAGCGTGAACACAAGAAGGCTAACATTACCTGAGTTGTGTTTTTATTTAACTGTGTTTGACTGGCTTAAATTTAGATAATCCAAACTGCGATGTTGCCTCAACGTTTTAAGGAACCATTATACACCTGATATCTTTTGAAACATACGAATCTAATTGGCTTGTGATCAACTGTTTACTATATTAGCTAGAACTATCGCCATTAGCAGAAGCTAACAAACTCAATTTGGAAGATTCAAGTGACATTTCTAGTAGTAACACATCATTCTAATAATACAAAAAATTAAACTTTATTGATCTGAAATTGACCTCAGCATTTAACCCATCACCTTTGGGAGAGGTGGGCTGCCATTGTGCAGCGCCCAGCCAGCAATCAGGGGTTAAGGGTTAGCTCAGAGACCCAGGTTAGCAGTCTGTGAGAGTGGGTTTCATGCTCACAGCTTCAGGATTCAAAGCCCTATGCCCTAACAATAATGCCACCACTCCCCCTAATATATCTGAGAAAATGCTTTTATCCTGATGCGAATCGTAAACAGCCTCAGTTAGAAACTGGAGCAATTTGTAGCATAGCTCTCCATCTGAGTTAGCATCAGTCCTGATTTCTTAATTTTTATCAATTTCAAGAAACTACAGTAATACTCATTGCTGCTTTGGCTGGATGGAGCTAGTGCTTCAGCACCTAGCATGCATGATTTACCCAATTTGGATTGTGGAGCAAACAACATGGGGACATCTGTGTTACAATAGTTTATTTGTTCGTCCGTCGATACGACGAGGACCATCTATTCATCCTATGGTTGGGGAAGTTAGAGTCTATGAGTACTCAGGTGGCTGATCAGGCCAATCTGTGCACGGAATAGTCTTGGGCAATATGGACAGGGAATGGTGGCGTCTGGTCCAAGATTGGCAGCTCTGATCTTCCTGGCTTGCCTGCGACTACAGTCACAGCGATCCGGTTTGCCTCGCAAGCTTTGGCACCTTTTTGGACAGCGGATCGCCACATTCCTCTGTCTTGCGCTGCCTGCTCCCATGTGTTGTGGTCGATGTTGAAGGCCTTCAACGAGGCTTTGAGCGTGTCCTTGAAACGCTTCTTTTGTCCACCTTGGGAGCGTTTTCCTTTCTGCAGCTCGCCAAACAACAGTTTCTTTGGGATGCGGTCATCAGACATGCGAGCTACGTGTCCTGACCATCGAAGCTGGGACTGCATCAGGATGGTGTAGATGCTGGGCAGGTCAGCATGGTGAGGACCTCGGTGTCTGGGATCTTATCTTGCCACTTTATACCCAGAAGTTTCCTGAGGCAGGTGGTGTGAAAGTGGTTCAGCTTCTTGGCATGACGCTAATAGACTGTCCATGTTTCACAGCCATAGAGTAGTGTGGTGAGAACAACAGCCCGGAACACCTTGATCTTGATCTCTTAATAAACTATCAGAATAGTTTATTTACATTTATATGAACTAAGCAGCAGACAGTATTTTAACAAGTGTTGCGCCGATGCCCTTTTTTGGCCCTGATACGATACCCGATACCTGGCTGTGCAGTATTGGCCGATACTGATACCATCTGTTTGAAATTGATGTGTGTCTATAAGAACTGCATACTACTTGGATGTAAAATAATTGCCATCATGGCTTTGTCAAGCTGCTGCCTACCTTTGTGAAGCAGGAAAACAGCTAATACAAAGTGAATCCAGTGGAACGTTTTTCCTGGAATGGGTGACAATAGTTAGAATAAACTTTTGGCTCTCAAAATGGTATCAGTTTGTCGGTACACGCCAACACCAATACCACCATTTTAGTGCTTAATCTGGGCCCCTCCAATCCTGGTATCAGTGCAACACTAATAAGGACACCCAGTGAAGAGATGTTGTGATGTTAAGATTAGTTCTTCCAGTGAATCCAGTAGAACTTTTCATTGCCTAACTGGAATGGGTGACAACAGTTGAATAAACTTTTGGCTCTCAAAATGGTACCGGTGCTTTGTTGGTTCTCACCAATACCGATGCCACCATTTTAGCTCTGGATTGGGGCCTCGTCCGAAACTGGTATTGGTATTGGTGCAACACTAATTTTAACTCTATTTTACTTACTTGAAATATAAATCTTTCAGAATTAAATAAAGTCTGTTCTTGCAACTTATCATAGACCCCTTTAAGAATGTGGTCAAAATAAATGCATGTTGAAGGGATCTACCACTTAGTCAAATCTGTGGTAAAACATAGATATGTAATGCTCACTGGGCATATTTAAAAGAGGGAGAGAAAAACTATATAAATTGCATCTAAACTTGTTGTAATGTAACAAAATATGGAAATTTTGCATATTCACCAAAATGAAGAATTTTGTCAGGCTCTAACTTCATCTTTTTACTTCAGGTAAGGCAAATAAAGCCTGATAACTGAGAGGGAACTCTTAAAAGTAATATTTATATTTCTAGCTGCTGTTAACGCAGCTTTAACTGCATGATTTCTCAGACGGAAAGAACAAAAGCTCAGTCAGCTATGCTGCAGATAGTTCCCACATGTTCCCCGTCTGACAGGCTTGTATTATATAGAGATAAAAAAAAGAGAAAGAAAACTTAGAAGAGGGGAACAGGGGGGAGGTTCCCAGCATGTCCACATATGACAGTCCTTTGCTCCTGGATGGCTGAGGCAGGGACATTGTGCGCCTGTCATAGACGCCCTTCATCAGCAGATGAAGCTGTCAGCAGGACGATGACTTTCTTCTGACAGCCGCTCCGCCCTCTCTCTTCAGAGAGTGGCAAATAAATATGTTGGGTTTCAAAGCTGCCAAGGCCGATGCTGGACAGTGGGTCAAGGGGCCAAACGTGCAGCAAAAGCATTCCCTTCCCCTCGTAACCTGTTCTCAATGAGCCCGGTCAACTCTTTGGGGCACTCATTCAGGGTGAGCCATCCAGAGGGCTCCGGGGCCCCCAGATCTCACACACCGCCTGCCGTGGGGAGTTCTGTGAGTCACTCTTTTCTCTCCGTTTTTTTGGAGCCTTAAATATTCTCCTTAAAGAGACGCACAGAGTGAACCGAGCTGCTCAAACTGTTTCGGGCAGAGAGTGACACAATCGGATGAAGATGAACTCAATTTCCCCACTGAAAAGAAATGCTCACCTGCAAACCTGCTTTTTCTGGTGAGGTCAGAGTGTCTCCATGAGGTGGTGTGTACTTAGGTGGAGGTACACTGGACTTGGTTAAACAGTTTGAACAGAGATGATGAATCAGATATCCTGGGAAATCTTCGAAATTTCTCCTTGCAATATTTGTTCTTACATAAACGCAACATTAATCTGGAGTCACTGTTTATCAACGGTTCTGTGAAACATACTGAACACATCTCTGTGTTGGACTTTAAGGCCTGACACAGGATAAAATAAAATGAACTCTTGTAAGGTGTTTAACCAGCAGATCCGTTTTCTTTGAATGGTTTCCCAAGGAATGAGAGTGAAGAGGAAGATTTAGGGCACTTAGTATTCAAAATGATACAGCACTTTCAATGTTGTTATGAGCATTCAGTATGTGGTTGGCCATTTGTAGGACAAAATATCACCAGCAATAAAGCAGTAGGCCTGTTTGGGGTACGCCTCGAACATGTTAGCACATGTTGAGACAAGAAGTTGTACTTAGGTCCGAACAGTCAATGCTTTCTTGGTGATGGTGTGTTTATGGATTTGTGTAGTGTTGGTTACATCACACATATTCTTACATTTGGCCCACAGAGTGAAGTTGCAGGTTTCAATTCTTTTTAAAGAATAGTTTTGGAAACCGAGATGCTACAGTGGGCTGCTAACTGGAGTAGCTCATCTTTCCGACACATGTTAAACAGCTATACTGAGGGCTGTTTTAGAAAAACCTCTAACTCAAACCGTGCAGCGGCCATGATTCCCTGAATCCTCATTACAGTCAAGCTAGTCACTCAATTGTTACCAAGAACCAGTTAAGTGGAAATTCGGGGTTCCTCTAGAAAGAGAGATCCCGGACAAGCCCCCATATATGTTACGGCCCCCTGTATGTCTAGGGAAGTAGGGGCATAAACATATAGGCAGAAACCGGTAAGTTCTTATAAAATTATTATTTATTTGATAACAAGTGGTGCAAGCAATAAACAAACAAAAGGAGGGTGGGTGAGAGTGTTGTGAAAATAACAAACAAAGTTAAATAAAAGAGATCCTCAAAAGGAGGATTGTACCTAACTACAGATTTAAACCAAAAGGGGATTCTTACTAAAAAACACAGAGAGCAAAGCACCCACTACACCTAATGTGACTAACAAAGAAAATACTCAGTGGTGCAATCAGTCCAGACTCTGGCCCTACCTCCACCCTCTTTCTAGCCTCAAGATAGTAAAGATGCACATTAGCCAAACAGAACAAAATACTTGACACAAGCTAAGTAGCACAAATCCCAAATGGGTAACCAAAAAGATAAGAGAGCTACTCCATTAAACAAACAAGCAGCTGCTAACCAACGATTTTTGGTTCACACTAGGCACACAAGTCAACTGGCTGTGACAAGCTGCCTCAATCAACAGGTGAGGTCTCCTTATGAGCAGGAGGTGATTGCAGGTGGTGATGAGCCATTCGTTGAAGGTGGAACTGAGGGAGCCAATGGATGGGATTGAAGTCAGATCCCCAGAAACCAGGAAGTAGGCGGGTCTTTCCACAGGGCCATGCAGCCTACTTAGTAGAGGTAAGAAAGAGGGAAAATAAAGAAAATAAAGGGAAACACAAATATGACGGCGACAGCCGTAACACACCCCACTTTATTCAAATTTGTGTCAAATGTTTGTGTTACATTAGTGCCAGTTTGTGCAGCAAAAACTTTTGCTTTTACTGCTATGATTTTAAGGATATTAATAAAAAAACAACAACTTCCATAGGTCCCAAAAGGTCAACCAGCCCCCCCGCTTTCTTCAAAAAAGGACACGATTCAATTTCATTTAAAATGTGCAGCAGTGGTTTGTTCAGCAGAAAATTTGTGTTTGTGCTGCTTTTTCTTGAAAGTTATTGATAAAAGTTTAAAGATAAAAAAGTTTGAACTTACCATTACTTCATCGACTTTTTGTAATTCCATTATTTGGTGACGTTCCGGTTTAAGTTCAGGACTTGGAAGTAGGCCTCTTTGCTTTGGTTTAGGAGGACGACCATTCCTTGATAGGTTTGCCTGTGGTTCATCCTCTTTAAACAAAGTTATAGGTAATGGAGTGAACAGTTCACAGTGATCCCCAAACCTTGACATATTTTTTTTTATTTAGGCTGCTTTGATCTTCTCGTTTTCCCTCATATGTCTTGTGTCTTTGTTTTTTTTCCTTAGTCAAACAGCAAATGTTTGATGCCATGTTAGCAACGACTGCCGCACCATAGCGGGACAAAAAAATTATTTGGTAAATAAATAGACAAATCCGTTAACTCTGCAATTCAAAGACAAAACAGGACTCCATTGGCCTCGTGAGACCATCCTGATCTCACGAGCTTTCAAGGTTTCACTCGCAGATCAGTCTGGAGACTTTCCGTTAAAGAAAATTTGGAGCCGTTCACCAAACGAACGTCCAATCAGCGTTGTCTTTGAGGCGGGTTGAGGTGTGACGCAACGAGAAGCGCGACAGTTCAGTCTAAAGAACATGGCGGCTTCAGCCGATGAAACTAGCGTTAGCGTGGCTATGGAGCAAGGTTTATCGGAATTAAAGAGTATTTCTTCACTGAAAGAAGAGCAAAACACTGCTCTGGAGGCTTTTCTCAGAGGAAAAGATGTTTTTGCTCTTCTCCCGACTGGTTTCAGCAAGAGTTTGATCTATCAATTGGCTCCTCTTCGTCGTCGCTCTGTTAGTACGTCATATGCTTCGTTGATCTGATTGGTTTATTTGGCCCGTCTATCACCAACATAGGCCAATCAGCTAACCAGTATTTTCGCCCCTTCCCAAAATTACTTCAACGGAAGGTTTCCAGATGGATATGCGGAGCAAATCCATCTGGCGGAGTCAGGTTAGGACTCCTTGTGGTACCTCAATGAAACATGTAACTATGAAGCTGTTTTCTATTCAAACTGAAATATCAAAGTAAGATATGCCTCAATGAACTCTATTCCCATACTTACAAGATGGTGGCCCTTGACCTAATAATAGATAAACAGATGTAAGCCTAGAATGACCAACCCAGCAGCTTATATAGGCTGATTTAATCTACAGCAGGATTAATTTTCTCTCCATGATGCTGTTTGTTCACTAATGTTCTCTAACAGAGGTCCCTCACAGAACAGCTGGATTTGCTCAGAGAATAAATTACACTCAGGCTGACTCATTTTGAGACTTTTTTTAAAGTTGCTCTATGTGGTGAATGTTTTTATTAAGGTTTTTAAACTGTAATTTGCAGTTTTTATTTGCAAGAAATTAAAAATGCACTGAAGTAAATAGTACATTTCTCCACTGTCAATCAATCAATCAAAAAGTTTATGGTTATAATGTGGAAACATATAAAAAGTAAAAGGGTGGAAATACTTTAGCAAGGAGGATGAAATAGAAGAAAAGCTGGGAAATTCAGACAGTGGTCATAAACCATTTCTGCTCTGGGTTGTGTTACATTTCCAATTTTTGAATCATTTTTAACACCTCGTAAATTATTCTGCTAAATCATTTAGCTGCAACAAAAGAACAAAACCCTAAAATTCATTCATTCACAATACATTTACTTTCTTTTATCACAATGATATGCAAATCTGACTCCAGTTTTTACAATGAGATTAATGGGTTTTATTTTTCAGGCATAATAGGTTCTAATAGCATAACAGGATGATAGCAGGGGTGTCCTTTTTCACATTATTGTACGTTTCTTGACTTAATTTTGTCTATTGTAAAATTTTACAAATTAATTTAAATTATGTTTTTTATTTTTTCAGCACAGATTCTTCTAAAAACATACAAAAGTCAGTGAAAAGTCTTTAGGTTTCACCTTTGATCTAACACAACTCTATGTATAACACAGACAAAAACATTGTACGGCTTATAAACAGATTAATATGACTCGTTTTATTTAGAGAACTTATTTAGAACCAGGAGGGCAGCAAAATTTCAAAGTATTTTCTTTCAATTTGACTTTCTCATGCATATCTTTTATGATGGGAAAAATAAAAACTCAGGTGTAGGTCTCATTACACTGAAGTCCATTTTTAATGAAATAAACAGAACAGAGAATCCTTTCAGCACTGCAAAAAAAATAAAATAAATCTAGATAAGCAATTTTTTCTTAAAATAAGTTAATTTTTCTTGGATCGAGGAGGTAAAAGAGACATTTTGCCAATGGAACAAGACAATTTATCCTTAAAATAAAAAAAAAAACACAGCTGCATTGTCTTATTTCAAGTGCATATTATCTAATTATCTTATTTTAAGAGTAAAAATACTCATTCCATTGGCAAATCATCTCATTTACCTGCTCAAATTAAGGGTGAATACACTTAATTTAAGATATTTTTACTTATTTCTAGATCGTTTTTGCAGTGAGGGTTTAGTATTTGGGTAAACTACCACACATTTGTTACCATAGATTTGAAATAGATAAAAGATAAACTCTGATCTTCTCATCCTGGCAGTCCTGGACAGGGGTGGAAAGTAATGAATTACATTTACTCAAGTTACTGTAATTGAGTACTTTTTATAAGTAATTTGTAATTTTCTGAGTAGTTTTTGAAATATGTCATTTTTACTTTTACGAGTAAATTTCAACCTAAGTAATTTTACTTTGCTATATTTAAAACCCGCTCACGTTACAGAGTGAAACAAATAAAAAAATAAAAAAATACTGATGGTGAAAAAATTATATGTGGCCCTGCCTTGCATTTACCCTTTGTATTGTCTCATAATCCAGTGCTGCGCTTCGGAAGATGGAAGTTGCTAATCACAACGTAGGGAGTATGGATGAGGAAAGGCCTGAAGAGGAAACATATTCTAGAGACGAAAGCCAGAAAAACCCTCGGCCATATTTGGATGGATTATTTGTTTTCAAATGCACAAAAGGGAACAATGTGATAATGCAGTGCAACATGTGCCTGCCCAGCAAAACGGAGCTTTCGGCTTTTAAAACATCAACATCCAATTTACGAAAAAATGTGGCGGTAAGTTAGTTATCATGGTGTTGTCTGTTGGACAGACACTTTATGGTTCAGGTTGTGACTGTCCTTGTGCTGTGAGGAAGTATGTTCTTTAGCCCAGCTGATCTTTTGCAGGTGTGGATGTCCACTGAAATACGCCTTGAAATCGATTAAAACACCTTGCTCGATTCCATTCATGACTCATCCTTCTTTTGCATTAAATAACTCAAAGTAACTAAGTAACTTTTACTTAAATTACATTTTTTTTTCCTTAACAGTGTCCTGTCTGGCAATGTGGCAATAAGAATAATTGTCTTGATGCCAAAAAGAGCCCAACAGATTTTACTTTCACAAGTGTAGCAGTACGGCAATTGCCATACTGCTCCACTTGTTTCATGCATATAAATTGCTTTATTATAATTATGCAGGGAGTTTTGCCGATTATATGGACACTGCAATGTAAATAGAGCAGAAAAACAGAAGAAGAAACAGAAAAAAAGAGGAAAAAAAGAGAAAAGATGAAAGAAAGAGGAGATAGAAAGGAGACAATGACAAAACATTTTCAGTCTGCTTCATCACCTGTAACGAGATGAAAAAAGAACAGCACAACCGAAAGACATGATACAATAAAGCAACACCTTGAAACTATCGCTAAAGTAATATTATTAAGTCTGACATGTACTCTGTGTTACCTGAAGATATGAATGTGGGGTTTCTGTTTAGAAGTGAATCTCTGAGTACCTGGAGCCTAGCACCTGTAGTTGTTTGTGAGGGTGAACTTGTGCATGTAAAGTTTATCCATAGGAAAAATGCTCAATAGTGGTTGTGGAGAGCCGGAGAAGCACACCCCCCAGAGCACTGAGTCCAGCACCGGGAGACCCAAAGCCCCAGGCGCCCAAAGGGACCCCAAGAGCAAAGGCACCAAGGAGGGGCCAGCCCCGGAAATCAACTTAAATTACATTTTAAATGAAGTAATTTTGTACTTTTACTTGAGTAAATTTTGAGATGGGTAATTTTACTTTTACTCTGATTAGAATTTAGGGAAAGTAAAGATACTTTTACTCAATTACAATTTTTTTGTACTCTTTCCACACTGCAAAAACAACCTCAAAATGAGTAAAAATGTCTTAAATTAAGAGTATTTACCCTTAATTTGAGCAGGTAAATAAGATGATTTGCCAATTGAATGAGTATATTTATTCTTAGAATAAGTTATCTAGATATTATGCACTTGAAATAAGAAAATGCAATTGTTTTTTTCTTATTTTAAGAGTAAATTGTCTTGTTCCATTGGCAAAGTGTCTCACTTAAATACTTAATTCAAGAAAAAATGCACTTATTTTAAGAAAAAATTACTAATTTAGATTTTATTTTTTTGCAGTGCACCTCTGGTCCTGGACCACAGAACTCCAAAGCCATTCCTACATCGAGCTTAGCCACTTATCTGTTTAATTTAAACTATAGCGTGGGTGAAAGTAGTACATTTAAGTGACCTGCTTATCCACTGTCATCCATTTTCACAGATGAACAAGATTACAAACTGCAAATAGTCAGGAGATCAGGAGGTCAAAGGTCACAGCACACTTTTCCTGTGACCCATGAAGAGATCACAGACATTAAGAGGTGCTGGAGACTCTCTGGGTTTTTAGAAATCTGCTCTCATCAAAAATGTCTGATTGTTGGGGTTTGTTTAGTGTTTTCTAAATGATTTAATAGTAGTAATCGTACTTCTTTAGCTTCTCTGTATTTGTTTAACTTATTGATTTTATTCAGTTTTTCCGTTATTGTGTAAATAGAGGTAGGTGTGTCCCCACAAATACAGCTCATCGAACCCAACGAGGGGGAACTTAAAAAGGAGCGGATTTCCTGAGGCAGATGCCAGATTGTTTTTCTTAAATGTTGTGTAATCACACCTACTTCATTCATGCTTTTAGGTTATTCACATGGTTATCCATTTGTTTCATCTCCTTGAGGAAATCAGACTCTCAGGTTGGGTTCCTGGGTTTCAGTTTTCTGCTCTCTTGCTGTCAGAGTTCATTGAAGAACTAAACTCAACATCACAACATGTCCTCACTGGGTGTCCTTATTAGTGCTGCGCAGATACCAGTATTGGGGGGGGGGCCCGATCCAGCACTAAAATGGTGGTGTCAGTATTGGGAGCACTAACAAACAGATACCATATTGACAGCCACAAGTTTATTCAACTATTGTCACACATTCCAGGTAAAAAGTTCTACTGGATTCACTTTGTATTTGTCACGGTCTTGGTTCTGTTATGTTTTACTTTGCTTCATTTTTTCTAGTTTTATTGGTATTTTGTTGTATTTTCTGGATATATTTGACGTCTAAGGATTTTATTTGTTGTCCTCTTGTGTTGGTCTCCTTTTTCCTAGCTCCTTTCTAGACTCCTCTCTTCACACCTGCTCCCAATCTGCTCGTTAGTCCTCTCTTTGTTCAGTCTCCCATAAATACTCTCCTCGTGCAGTTCCTCAGTGCTGGTTCCTCGTCCTACTCCGTCTTACATCATCTTACCTCGTCTTTTCCCATCTTTCCTTGGCTCCTCGTGATTCTTTTCCCCTTATGTCTCCATGGTTCTGGTTTGTTTTACATTTTTCATGTTGGATTTTTGGATTCCCGCCTCTGTTACCTGTGTATGTTCAACTCACCTCTGCCTCTAAATCTCTGCATTTGGGTCCTCAAACCTCAACCTAACCCTGACAGTATTACCGTAGTCTTTTTCCTGCTTCACAAAGGTAGGCAGCAGCTTGACAAAGCCATGATGGCAATTGTTTTACATCCAAGTAGTATGCAGTTCTTCATATATACAGTACACACATCAATTTCAAACAGATCGTAACGGTTTGGTATCGGTATCGGCCAATACTGCACAGCCGGGTATCGGGGCCAAAAAATGGCATCGGCACGACAGTAGTCCCTATTGCTTCCCTCACTGCTCCTCTGTCTCCTTGCTCTCAGAGTTTGTGTAAAAAATCACCTCAAGACTCCCTCTTTCGTGTTTGTGCTTCTCTTTCTGCTCCTCTTTAAACAGGAAGCCAATGAAGGATAGTCAGAATAGCTGAAATATGATCTCTCTTCTTAACCCTGTAATGCCAAATGTATCATATTTGATACATACGGTTTCTGAAATGTTTTGCGTCTGACACCTTTTGCATAATTTAATGGTAAAAACTTTGCTCCAAATCCTATTGTACTCAATCAGATATACCTGATAACAGCCAGTAGAAGACTACACAAGAAATAATCTTGACTTATCGCATAGTAATAAATGATTAATATCAAAAATTTGTTTCTGTTTTTTCTTTTTACATATTTTGTTAAAAGGCCGAATAAGGACTTCAAACCAAAAAAAAGTAATTTTCTGTTTTGTTTTATTCTTGGATCGGGCTTTAAAGGGTTAATTGTAATCAGAACTCTGGCTGCAGCATTTTGGATCATTTGAAGGCTTTTAACTACAGTTTGTGGACTTCCTGATAGTAAAGAATTAAAACAGTCCAGCCTTTAAGAAACAAACAGCATCGACCCAGGACAAGGTATTTCTAATTATTGCAATATTCCGGAGAGGAAAGAAGGAATTTCTAAAAACCTGTTAGTACGGGATTTAGATTTAAAATGATTTAAATTTCCTGATCAAAAGCTTTTTTTTTTTTACATTGTTATCTGACAACATCTATCCAGAGGAAGTCACAGACTAATCAGCTTCTTTTTTTTTTTCAAAGACCCTGTTTTGGATGTGCCTGTGTTCTATGTGTGCAATATGTACCAATAAAATATTCTCTCATATTTGTCTCACAAGGGTCTTAAAGGGGAATATTCAGATCATATGCCAAAACAAAAAAGTCCCAAACCCATTTTATTATGATAAAATAGGGTTATTTACACCCAATATCCATCCTGAAGGTGTGTAGATATTCATTTTTGAGCCTTAATATAATTCCATCACTGGGCTCAATGAGCAATAGCATTGCTATCACAAGTATCAATGTAATTCAATTTAAATACCGGAATATTTTATTAATCCCAAAGGTGATTAACAAGTCAGTTGTCGTAGATATTGATGGTTGCAGGATTTAGGCTCAGCTTCAGTGAACACCAATGTTCATACCGTATTCAATCAAATATTTCTTTGCACTTTTTCACACTGGATCCCAGACTTTTTCCAAATTATTTTTAATTTGTTCTATTTTTATTCACAACTTCGCAGGAAGGTGTTAACTTGCTTAACCGCATTACTTCCTTGTTTACACCCTGTGCACAAGTACAGTATTATATCTCCAGTCAGTTGGCATTAAGGAAAATATACACAGAAGGGCTTTATTTAACTAAATGAGACAGACGAAGACATAAAATACAAAATAATAAAAGATAATACTTCAACAGGACGGGTAATGTTTCAGGAAAACAGATGCAACCGGAATGAGCTACTGAAAATACATTTGAAAGTCGCATATCTTGTTTTAGCACCTTTAAACACAACCAACATCACAAATATATAGAATGTAATAATACTTCAGGTCATATACAGACATTTTGTCACAAATTAAGAAGCTGTAGAATCAAAGATAATATGTGAGTACTAGCCTTTAGGAATAAGCCTTTCCATCTGGATCATGGGACACATAATTATCTGTTTGCTAACACTGTCAAGATAAAGACTCACCTCCATGGAGAGTCTCCCTTTGCTCTGCCAGTCTCCGCTGCTGTCTTTCTGCTCTGTTACACACTGGTGTGCGTCTCATCTAATGTGTTCATAGACTGCATGGCTCCACTGTGTGCCGTGTCCATTGTCTGTGTCGGCACGACTTCTCTGAATGTGTGCTTGTGTGTTTTCATGGGGTCTGGTAGCCACACTGCTAAAGAAAAATATATTATTATTATTTATTCAATATAAGTATCATAACCGTGGCATGGAAGGAAATTGAAAGTTAAGTTGAAGAGGTTTTATGGATAGAAATCAATAAAGAAAGCAGAACTAGTGAGGTAAAACGTCTTTCTTCCTTCTTTCCTTCCTTCCTTCAAATAAAAGAACGAGAAAATGTTAGAAATGCTATAAAGAAAACAAAACTGAATTAGCTAATTGGTTTTCCAAAAATGAATGAAATGATTATACACTGATATATGAAGATGTATCAGAAGTATTAATGTTTATCACGCAAGTAAAAGTATAAATCCTACTGTTTAAAAGCACTTTTTTAGAAGTTAAATTATCAACTAAAGCTTTTCAAGTAAAAGTGTAACAGTGCAATTTTCAAAACTACTTAAAGTATAAAAGTAAAGTGGGATAAAATGTTAAGGAAAGATGCTTTAAACTTTGCACTGGTTACCGGATTACCTTATTAAAGGAAAATTTTTCTAGAGCTCTGGATGATAATTTCCTTATGCTTAATTTTCTTAGTTCTATAACTAATTGTAACAGTTTCAAGTTGAACTTTGCACCATCTTGAAAAACTATTTATTTTGATATGTGACAAACAACAATTTGTTGCAGTACCGAGTCCAACCACAAAAAAAAATTGTCTGGATGAAACAAATTATTTTGATGGTTTTTATTTTTCTTAAATACCAACAGTCCATAATGTGCTAAAATGAATCAAAACTAAAGAATCTATTTTTAAAATGTAAAGAGAAGAAAGTAGTGATAATTGCATAATAATGTAAGTAGTAGAAGTAAAAAGTTCTCTAATAGATAGAATATTTATAGTGATTTTTAAGTAAAGTAAAAAATTAAAATAAAAAAAAGCATTGGTATTTTTGTTACTTGTCTCTTCTTGTCAATTAGAGGCTAAATGTTTAATTGATTTTTCACAAGTAAATTTACCTTTATTGCAGATATTTGCCAAAACTGACACACAAAGATTTGTTTCTGTAATAGAAAAATGTGTTTTAAGCTAAAGTTTTCAAATCACAAGCATTTTTTTCCCTCAAAGAATAAAACATTTTAACTTTAGCTTGTTTATAAATATACCAGAATGTAATATGGAGCTTTAATTAAGAAATAGCTAATAGGCTTTTTTGTACTTTAGATTTAAAACATTTAAAATTTGTGACACATATATAAAATATTTAATTAAAGTAGGTAGTGATATATTGAGATATAATCCTTATAAAGTTTATATGTCTTCAAGCGGAGGTCTTCAACAGGGGGTCCGCGACCCTTAGGGAGGCCACAGAGGTACTGCATCGGGGTCGCAAAAGTGTTGGTTGATTAGAGTTTTTTTTATTTTTTTTCCCACTAATTGAAATCTCCTTATGTCTGTTAATTCAACAGACTGTAGTAAACAGATAAATGAAGAAGATGTCTTTCAGTCATCAATGCACACATTCAGCGACACACAGGAGCTTTTTCAAGCTGGGCACCTTTTCATTCACAACACCTGTCCCATCAACCAGGAAGCAGAAATACTTTAATAATCCCAGGGAGGATTTACTTCCCTTAGATTACTCCATCTGTAATAGAGTGACTATAGGACCAGTTTGATATAACACAATTTCATACGATATATATAATTAGGGGGTCACTGCTTCATCTCGCCATCAGTTTCAGGGTCCTTGGTCTAGAAAACATTGAAGATCCCTGGACTAAAGTAAAGGTTTTCTAATGTTCTTTAGTGTAAAATCAGGCATTATTCCTTAAATAAAAGAATAATCTTGTCCATCCATAATTAAGAATACGTATTATTATATTTCTATTTCTACACATCTTTGGGAATTGGTTGATTGTGATAATTAGCTTTTTTAATCAAAACGTCTGCAGATTGTTGTTAAACCAAACCAGTTTAGTATGAACCAATGTTTGAATGACATTCATATTCCCTCTTGCATGTTTGGCAGACAGATGGTTTTGGGTATTTCCTCAACATACAATTGGTCACAGTTGGGCTCCAACTTGGACAGGCATCTTTTCCACCACAGCAACACAGATACAAGGGATCGTTAACTAATTTCTGTCAATGGAAAGGCAGTGAACACCAATTATGAAACATGGTGTTGGGGGCATTATGTTGTTGGCATGCTTTTGTATGCAGATACTATCTTTGCTGTATGTGTTTATTGGTATTTGGTGGTTTGTATGTTGGTGAGATCTTCTGATAATCCACCATGTGCTGTATTCATGTTTGCTTTCACCATAGTTATTTTTTTCTTTCCTTTCCCCTTTGTCCCCTCCTTCAATAAAAAGGCTTTAGCTTTCTTATTGGAGCCGTTAACAGCAGCAGCAGCCATTTAACCCCCATCCATCTCAGTGTCCAGTCTGCTGGTGCAATGAGTCAAAAACAGCTAAATAAATATTTCAAACATTTGAGTTCAGAACTCCACATTGCCCTCGGTTAGATGTATGCCTGCTCCTGCAGGCTTGTTTGAATAGCACTGTAGAAACAGATCACTGACAACGATGTATTAGCGAGGGATTAACATGACTTTCGCCCTGGTTTCTGTGCACAATAAAGCTTTAATCTAGGCTCTGGTTGGTCGCCCGGGCAGAGCCAATGAAGAGCTGCCACGTCTGCAGCGAATCCCCGCCCATTGGTGGCTTTGGCGGTGGTTTTGTTGGTGTTGGTGATGCAGGAGTGGCCTGGGCCTGGCAGCAGGCTGCAGTGACAGACGCGCCCCTGGGATTCCACCTGTCAGCCACACACGCACTAATCGACAGGCCTCGTATGAGCTGAACTCTCTGTCACCTCTCTGTCAAATCTTCTCATTCATCTGACAGATTCCCTCTGCCCACCCACCCCCCATCCCTGCCTCCGTCCCAAACGCCGCCTGTCCCCTCAGCCTGGAAGAAACACACCAGCAGCCGTCCTGCAGTCCTGCTAAAAAAAACAAACCAAAAAATTTTTTTTAAAGGGAAACAATTTTCTCACTTACACAAATATTGCAAAATGTACCTTGCAGTGTCCTCATTTAACACCTCCCCCCGCTTTCTTTTTTTTCTCCTTGGCATTCAGATTTAATGTGACAGAGGTGCTCTTTAATGTTCTGTAGTAATTGGGTGGGAGAGGCAGAGGCTGTTTGGGAGGCGGAGGAGGCGGAGGAAGGGTCATGGTCAGGTTTCTGGTGGAGGTTATTCTGCATCTGTCTCTTAGCAACGCCGGCTCCTTCTTTATACAGTCCTTGAGTTGATTGCTGTGGGTTTTTTCCTCTGTCGTTGAAATTTTTTGCAAAGAGGGGGCTCCTCAGCAGACAGGCTTCCTCCAATATTGCCTGCTTTTAAGTCTTACTCTCTGCGAGCATCAGATGGGCTCACTGAGGCGTGGTGCTGCAGTCTCGCCTCTCTGGGTGTAAATTAGCATTTTTCAAAGTGAGAGAAAAAAAAATAGCACATGAGGAATTTTTGTCAGAGAAAATTTGACACCGGTGGAAGATGGACTTGTAAATGATTTTAAGTAAGCGAGGTGCCTGATGACGTGTTCCCTGTTTATCTTAGCTGGTGTCAGGTGAAGGGGCAGGAAGGTCATAGGTCCCTGAAGCAGTCTGGGAGAACCTCAAGAGGTTCAAGGCTGCTGAGAAGCTAGACGAGTGGAAGGGTAACTGTCTGAGACAGAGGATGTGATTATAGGGGCGATGGGTGGACAAGGAAAAGAAATACACCAGGGGACTTTATGTGTCCGTCCACCAGCACCAGGTTTGGATGATCTCTGCAGAAACATTATGGATGTAATGAATTTCCAAACTGGAAATTAATATGACTCTCATTTTCATAGAAATGTTTCTAATCTTTCACATCTATTGAGTGATTATTCACTGTGACCCTGATTCTCTGGTTCTAAAAAGGACAAATAAAGTCTGTTCTAGGTATAATAAGTCCTTCTGGTTCACCTGTAGACCTGCAGATTAACATCCATTCAATGAAACCTTATTTTTTGCTTCTTACTTATCATGTAAAGCACTTTGAATTATTCCTTTACTGAAATGGATTATACCAATAAACTGACCTTGCCACGCCTTATTCACAGGAACAGACTTTAAAGAACAAATATCGGTTGGACTGTTGGTGTCAGAGTCAATGTTTTTATTCAATAAGCCACAAATATATCAGGTTTCAAATACAGAAAAACAAAACAATATGGTATAAAATAAAGTTTAGGGAATGATGAGGCTTTTATTGCTTTTTTTTTAAGACAACATAATTTAACTGGTGTATTCAGATGTTCCAGTAAAACTAAACCAGAAGAAATATTTGGTTGCACTGATATGTAGCCAGAAGGACGAAAATTCATTTTTGTTGATATTATTATTGTTATTTTAAAACATTTTTGAAAATGTTTATTTGGAATATTCTTTATTTTTTAATTTGGGCTTTCACTCATACTGCAGTTTGCTGTAACCCCCCCACCCGCTCCCCACAAAGTGGATAAGGATACTTATGGCCATGGTTGTTGCCAGAAAAAAAAGGCCTCATTAAAGGTTTTATATATATATATATATTTATATATATTTATATATATATATAGTTAAAGATAGAGAAAGTGAGAGAGAGATTAATCAAAGACCTAGTTTTATCTAAAGTGATTTTTTTTTTCTTGTTTTGGCACAACTAAGAAGAAAGTAGAGTAAGAAAATGGAGAAAAAAAACACAGGATGTTTACTGGAACATTTCAGGAAAATTGCTATTAAAGCGTTTTTAAATCATTAACTTGTGGAGAGTTTTTCCTTTTATTTGGACCCCTCTAATTCTCTAGTCTCCCCAGGATCATAATATCACATAAAACATAAATTTATATTTAATTAGAGTTGCAAATAAAAAAAAACAGAAGTTATATTCTTTGGCTTTTAATCTTTGAACATTCATCGTTTGTTTTGTTTGTCTTTTAAAGTTATTGCGCACTTTTTCTGTATTTCAGAGGATTTAAACAACATTGCTGAGAGTTGGAAAAAAAATAATAAATATCAGAAATATTCACTCGCAGTTTCTTCATAATGTTGGCGTATTTGCATCTGCTCTACTTTTTAAATTAAAATTTCATTTTTTTAATTTGGGCTTTCACCCATACTACAGTTTGCTTACAGTTTAATTATTTAGCAGAACCAGTGAATCTTTTTTTTTTCATTAAAATTAATTTGTTTTTAATGTTAAAAAATAAATGTATACTTTTATTGTTTAATCGCTGAGACACAAATGGAGGGAAGTCGTAGATTTGGTAGATTTAAAAGATTAATTTATGTGTCGGCAGTTTATCTTTTCACTTTTATTTTATTTTTAGATTTACACAAATCTTAAAAAGTCATTTAAAGCACCAGAAATTCTTTTGTAGCCTATAATAATTAAAGATTAAACACCACTGGGCTCCAGTCTAACAGTGGAATTTAATAAATAAAATAAACTTTGCAGCATCCAACACTGAACATTTGTGTTCCGCCTGCAGCCTGGACCTGAACTGGGTTTATATGAAAACTTAATAGAGAGAAAATAATCGAAATAATGTATTGATCTAAATAAATTAAATTGCAGTTTTTGTGAAAAACAAGGAAGTAAAATGCGCCGTAATTCTTGGAAAGCAAAATAAACCAAATGTTACGTAAAGCGTATCTTCATTTGCCTGCAAAGAATAACAGTTTTCATTAATATTAAAACTTTTAAACGGTCGGCATTATTTACTGCTTATTTTCTGAAACAGCATAATTGTCGGCGGTTTTTTTAAACTGGAAATGTGTGTCGGTGATTGATCCATTAGTCCCCGCTCAGTGAGCAGAGCGGCTCCTGCTCTCTGGTTGCTCCGTCCAGCTCCGCTCCCTCTTCAGATGGTTTATATCGGACCTGTAGGTGTGTGGGAAAAATGCTCCATTGTTTCATGTTGGCCTTTTGGCCCAGAGCAGCCAGGGGCCGTGGAGCGGCCGGCTTCATCCTCCTGCGGGTAAACGGTAGTGACAGAGCAGTCAGGGGCCCCTCATTAGCTCTCTGTCCACTACGAAGGAAAGAAACTGCCTTAATCCTCTCTGTCTTCTTCAATCTGCCACCGCAGACACGAAGATGGTTTTACTCTTTTTTTTCTCCAAAGTTTCTCTACATCTCCATTATATATATATATATATATATATATATATATATATATATATATATATATATATATATATATATATATATATATATATATATATATATATATATATATATATATATATATATATATATATATATATATATATATAGAGAGAGAGAGAGAGAGAGAGAGAGAGAGAGAGAGAGAGAGAGAGAGAGAGAGAGAGAGAGAAATTTCCCCACAAAGAAAAAGATATAGGGCCCATATTTTTCTTTTTATTGTGGAGGAAATGATAAAAATGCAGATGTGTTCATGTAAACTGTATAAATCCATGCAGCTGCAATTACTTGCAGCTAAGAAATGACAAAAAATATTTTTATTGCTGAAAAAGTGATTTAAAGATGTATTAACTTGCTAATTTAAGCGACGTATAACATTTTAAATATTTAATGTCAAATATTAGCTATTTTTATATAAAACGAATGACATTTTAATGAGTGTATTATCAGACTGCAAATGAGAGCCTGATAAAAGCCACTTTAATGTTGGTCACTCAGTCTCCTGCAGAGGATCTGCACATCATGACATCAAACTGCAGCTGTCACTGTCAGTGGGATAAATTAGTTTGACTAAAACCTCCAACGAAGGGCCAAAATTACAGACATGAACTGGCTCCAGAACAGCCCCCTCCCCTTTTTACCTCCGCCAAGGAGGTCATGTTTTGGGGAGTTTGTGTCTCTGTCTGTCTGTCTGTGTAGGATACAGGATAATTTGAAGTTATGAACGTACTTTAATGATTTGTTCTTTCTTTTTTTTTTTTTTACCAAAGGTTCACCACAGTCCAAGGACCACTCCATTAAAATGTGGTGATGATGCGAATCACCGTCTGGATCCAGGAAATATTTGAAAGATTCTGTGAAAACAGGTATTAACTCTTAAGGTGGAAGTCACAATATGTCTAGGAATATTATGAGCTACTTGGCAGAGGCTGCCCTCATAAACATGATCAGATCAACACAAAGTGAAATAAACAAAGTAGGCTTTATGTATAAATCTTGAGTTATAATTTAATAAGGTACCAATATGTTAACTTTCACAGTACATTAGAGTGGTTGTCAAAAAAAACAAATAAACAGCAAAAAAAAAAATAGAAGCAAACACAAGGAAACACACACATTCGTACCCTCTGAAAGGAGCAGTGTACCCTGCAGTGGTCAGGTTGTGCAAGTGAGTGACTCATGTAAAAGCATGACTTCCCATCAAGTCTTTTAGTGTCGGCCTGATAAGGTGTGTGCACAAACCAAGTGCTCTTCAAAAATCTCTGAGACAGCCAATACAGAAATAAAATTATTTAAAAAACATTCCTGGAAACTATATTATTTGGTAATGTAATCATCAATAATCTCCTGCTTTCATTGCTTGTCTGAGTGTGAAACGAACTACGACGGGATGCAAGGTCTAAATATGAAGCCCGTACAAAAGCATTACACAGCTGCCTGAAAGTCAGCCTCTCCCCGCATCCCCATCTTTAGCTTTAGCGTCTCAAACAAAGAGTTGTAAACTGAACAAAATCTGTAAAATCCAACGAATCTGGAGGTTTTAAGATCATTCTAGAAGGTAAATAAAGTCATATCTGCACAGTGTGGTACAAAAAAATACATTTTTTTAAATCAAAATGGATAAATTAAAGTGTGAGATTATTTTTGTAAAAAAGAAAACAGAGCAGTTTCTGTAAAAAAAAGAAATAAAACTACAAGAAATGCAATACTTGGCGTTGGATTTTCTTAAAAATAAAAATACAAATTCATAATATCAAACCAGAGCTGTAGTATGGAAGCAGGGAAGGAATCGGTTTCAAAACACCTGCTGTTAATATTTTCATTTACTCCAAAGTGCTTTTTTTCTGGAAAGTATGAAATCAACAAGAACATAGACAATAAAGAAAAAAAAAACAGGATAAAAGAGATTAACACGCACAAGAGGCTCCCTGCAGTTTTCTCATCGACTGTGGGCAAAACGATACATATAACATTCAGAAAGGAACGGATCCGAAAACATAATTTACAAGCACGATAAATATACACACAAGTCCAATAAATATCGTTTGTTATTTCAAGGAAATCATAGAGCGTCCATATGCTGCAAGAGGTCATCATAACGACAATAAGAAAAAAAAAATCTCCAAAATAAGCAGTCCTTTTGGGTCGAGTCTGGTTTATATTCTGCCTGTGATTTCAAATAATTTCACGTTCTTCGTTTCTTTCAGGACCCTTTTTTTTAATAAGGCAGACCACTGATATCATTTAGTAAAATTACATGAACTTATCACCTGTATTAATCTCAATCCTCTTGCAGAGATCTCTAGGTTACATGGAGAATAAACCCCAAACCTCCTAGTTGAAGATGTAACCCTCAGTTCCACTGCTGCCTTTCTGTGTCTTCCTCTACTGGATGGGCATGTAAGGCCAGCTGAAGCTGCTGCCAGAAAGCAGCATGTCCCTTATCAAAGTTTCAATGGGGGTCTTCCCCACCAGGCGCACGAAGAAGAGCTGCTCAATGACCGAGGAGGAGACGGTGCGCAGGGAGGGCAGGCGAAGCAGCAGCTTTCCGAATCTGTTGGGCTGGTTGGGATATTGACTCCTTACGTACTCCTCCAGGGCGCATTGGGACTTCTCCTGGAGGCTTTCCACATGAGCTACATCCGACAGGCCACAAGCATCTGTGTTGAGAGGAACAACAGGGATCGGATGAGGGCCAGTGGTTCAGCAGACAACAAGAGGGGGGGGGGGGAGTTGACTTTGGATTTTTCTGATTATCAATTTTTCGAAGATCACAGCTTTCAGATGATTCCAAAGGGGTAAAAATAAAAGGATTCAGTCTTTTTAAAGCCTTAAAATGCAATGGAAATGAGCATTTTTAGAATGCCCCATATTTTTAATGCAGGATTACAAAAATAACAGCTACTGAAACATTCAGCTAACAATGTGCAGAAGTTCAATCATTTCTGATGTGGGTGGTTAAAAAAAAACATTCATCCATCATCAGTCTAATGCTAGATGATCAAAGACGACAACACTGCTGCACTAAATTCTTCAAAATCATCTTTAAGGACAGTAGAGCAATGTTTGTCAGCTCAGTCAGAGGGCTGCTGCTCTGTATCAAATGTTTCGTGCACCTCTGCACACATCAGCGCCGTCCGCCTGCACTGTAGCGCTGCAGGCCGCACGGCAGCAGGGGTTAAAGAAAGGCTACTGTGTCCCAGTTTAAAGACACGTGCTCTGATGTGCTCACGGGGACTAAAATAGACCTAGATAGAGGAGCTTCTTTCATTTTTCACTTTGCTGCTGCTCATTCTTTCAATCCTGCAGCTCAGGCATCATCCATGCTCAAAAGGCTCCATCAAAACTAAGACTTTACTGTGCACAAATTAAAGCATTGTACACACACACACACACTCACACATATAAATACATATAAAGAACGATCATTGTTGTGATAGAATAAGCATAAAATAACTGTATTTAAAAAAAAATATAGAAGCCCAAACAACAGAACCTCCAAGAAGATTTACAGAGATATATTTTGACTTTTATAGTTAGAAATCCTTTTTGGATGCTGCAAAGAGCTTCTCAGAGTTCTCTTATTTCCTCATTAATCTTAAATTGACAAATAAAACATGGTAGACCTTCACAGGTTGCTAAAGCAAGATAAATTAAGGAAAGAAAAACACTATTTTAATATCATCACTCTATAAGAAGCACAACTTAATTTAAACGCATTAGAATTTGATATCAAGTAATCCTTATTCCATTAACAAGTTTAGTTTAACTATATATATATATATATATATATATATATATATATATATATATATATATATATATATATATATATACACATACAAATATATTAACTAAGTAATTTAGTTTTATATAAAGTTTATATATATAAAGTTTATATAGAATTATTTTAAATATATACATATACATACATATATATTTATATATATGTTAGATTGTGTGTGTATATATATATATATATATATATATATATATATATATATATATATATATATATATATAAAGCAATCTTTGCAGCAATCTAACACTTCTTATATCTCCAGACTAAACCTTTGCATGTTTTTGATAAGTTGCCCCAATCTTTAGTGATGAGCTCCAAGTATTTCAGGTTGGAAGGCCTCCAAGGCATCACCCTAATCTTTTACTCTATAGATTACCTTTTAGATTTAGAAATGAGACTCTAAAGCATGTCAGAATGAAAAGTTTGGATTTTTTACATTTGGATATTTTATAATGATTCAGGTCGTGAGATCATGTTGAAAGTTGTTATTCTTTAGTCTGTTGGGTTTTTATGTTTTAGATATCTTAAAAAAGCTTAATTATCTAAAAAAAAGAAAAAAGAAAGTACACTGAAAAAATAATGCGACCGTTTTTCTCATTTACTTGATCATATTTAGTTACTTTTACACAATTGTTTCATGTTAGCAGTGGAGGGAATAAAATAATTGTGTTAAAGTAACTAAATGTGATTAGGTAAATGTTAAAAACTGTTAGATTATTTTTTTCAGTGTATCCTTAAAGAGCAACGTTGAAAATAACTGCATAGCTTTAAATATTCCAGTTGATTCAAATAAATCAATTCATTTTTTTGAATCAACTGATTCTGTTTATTTCAGAACGATTGTAGTAATGTCTAATAAATTGTTTAATTACTCATTCTAAAAAAAAAAAAAAAGGAATAATATAAATAAATATTATATTTTATCAAAAAACAAACAGTTGTGCAGAAGGAGAATATTTACCTGTGGTGAAAAGCACGATGGCCTTGATGCAGCTGTACTCCGCTGAATCCACCTGCAGCACCTTCAGCTTCTCCACCTGCTCCTGGAAAACCCGGATGTGGTCCATGAAGGCCACCACCCGGTCTGCGGACATCGGGGACGCGTGCAGACCGGCGGCGGCCAGCAGCGGAGCCACGTGGACCGGCATGGCGCACTGGGCGGCGTTCAGCACAAACAGCTCGCTCCAGGTGAGGCGGAGGAGGGCCACCTGGTCTGGGACCTGCAGGTCCGGGAAGAAGGGGATGTTCCGGGCCCACTCCACGGCGCTGAATAGCATCCTCGCCGCCAGCTCGCAGATGTTCTCTATGCCCATGATGTTGTTGTTCTGCAGGCACTGGGAGCCAAACCGGGAGGTGGAGTAGGGTTCAGCCCGCAGCAGCAGAGAGATGTACCCCGACAGGTAGGAGTGGCACTGCAGGGCGTCTCCGTTGGTCAGCGCGAACTGGCCGTGGAAGGACTGCGTGGGCAGCCTGCCTCTTTGGACGGCTGCAAGAAGAAGCAGCAGATAAATCACATCCAGCTGTTAAAGCGATGAGGCTGACATTTAAAGAAGGAGCCTCCTCTGTTAGAGCAACATCTGTCTATTAATGACTAATTATCACTAAAAGTTACCAACATTTAAATTTAAGAGCTTCTGGACAGAAATATCTCATATAGATTGGTGATGTAGAAAAATCCATATTATATGAAGGCCTGCGCTCTCTGGTTTCTATAGGCCTAAACCTCAATACACTGAAACAAATAATTCAACCGATTTTAACATTTAATTTATCATATTTAGTTAATTAAATTAACAATGTGGAACATAAAACAATAGTGATAAAGTAACTAAGTAGGATTAAGTAAATACATTTTTTTAGTGTAACCTCGTCATAAACTAGAGTAGAAATAGAAAACTTTCTTTTTATTCTAGCTTACATGAACAAACAAATATATTTAAGGTTTTGTACATCTGATTTGAAAATGATCCTAATTTAAAAAAGACTATTTGAGTTCATGTTGTGCAGCTAGTTTTAGCATAGCAGCAGGATGCTGGTCTACAGCTGGGCCTTCAACCTGCTTACATTATGGATGTAGACACAAAGGCCTAAGCATAAATAATGTTTTTGTTCATTTATTTTTTTCCAGGCACGCTATTTAAAGTTTAAAACACATAAACAATGCAAATTATTCAAAAATATTCCAGTCTCACCGGCGAATAAAAATGTCTTACATTGATAGGTTCTGTCTTTGTTTTACCCAGCTGCCCGTGAAGGCAGCACGGATAGCACATGGAACATGTTTCATTATCTTAGCTTGGACATTATTAACCTGCACACCTCTGCTGATTAGCTCTACTGGCTGTATCACAAAAATTAATAAGTAATATTTTAGAAGCAAATTAAAATAAATCAAATACATTTAATCCAATGTTTTAGAGTCAAAATAACTAACAAATGCTACAGTACAATAATGTTGCATTGAGGAGATTTATATTAGAAACAAAAGTTGTTACCATTTGTAGTATCTTCCCCCCAAGAAGTATAAATACAGCTCTAAAATATATTTTTTAAAGAAAAGTTTTCTTCACATTAAAGCAGGACGCATTTACATAAGGATGTTAAAGTTTAAAATTAAAATCTGACAAATACAAGATACATTTTTTTTAAAAACATAAACAATATCTAACATGATGCAAAAGCATGATAATATATTTTAGACACAGATTATGCGAACATAACATCACAGCCTAACTAATGCTAACAAATGCTAGTTTAAACAAAAGTTGAGAATATTCAATTCTGAAATAATAATAAACTGATTCAACCTATTTTCTTTTTTTCCCAAATGAATAAAATGCTATTTTTGAAATAGACTGAAGAAATCTTTAGGGAAAAAAATACAAAACAACTAAAATCTCTTAATGTTTTGGGATTTTTTTTTAAGTTTGGGAGAAATAATCTAAAAACGCTAATCATCTATTGAAAATTAAAATAATTACTAAACAAACTTTTTAAAGCTCTTAAAGTTGTTTGTATATATATATCAGAGTCCAGAATGAAATAAAGTGAGCATTATGTGTGGATGTCTACCAGCAGGCCCTACCTTCCCTCCTCATGCCAACTTTGAGGCATTTCTTGAGGCGGCAGTACTGGCACTGGTTGCGGTGGTGCTGATCCACTGGACAGTTCCTGTTGGCCCTGCAGGTGTAGCTCAGGTTCCTCCTCACGCTGCGTTTGAAGAAGCTCTTACATCCCTCACAGGTGAACTGTCCGTAATGCTTCCCGCTGGATTTATCCCCGCACACGATGCACTCGATCTGCTGGCTTTGCTGTTTGTCCATGGAAGAGGAGGAAGAGGAGGAGGAGGACGTGTTGTTGTTATTGGTGGATGGGGTGCTGGTGGACGTGGACGCGGCTGGGGTCCCCGATAGATTGGGCGCCGGTGGTGCCTGAGCCGCTCCTGCCTGTGGGATCTCCAGAGCGGCGGATGCGTTCATGTGTCCCGTCATTTCTCCAGGCAGAGACAGAGGGGCCACTTGGGACACCGGGGAGGAGAGAGTCCCCAGGGAGTCCCCGACGCCCTCCGTGCTTCTCCACGCTACCATAGCCATACCGACCGTCTCCAAAACTTTGCGCACGAAACTTTCCTTTTAAAAACCTAATTTCTAACGCGCACCGCTCTTCTGGCTTTAATACCTCAAATAAACTTCGACATTATTTGATAAAATGACATTTTAAAAGAGAGATCATTAGATCACCAATAACCGATAACAATAATACTATGAGGCTTAGAATAAAGAGTCCAATAAATCCAATCAAACGGATTCACTTAAACCGATGTGATGCGCTGCAACATCCAGGAGGTTAAAAAATAAAACAAAATCAAATTAATCAAAAGAGCCGAAATCCTCACGGGCGCGCGACGTTATTCCACAAATGGATCCCCTCTCATCTGTGCGTCCAGCTTTGATGAGCAGAATGTTGCCGTGCGTGCAGATCCTTCAGCAAAGATGGAGTCACCAGACCAGGCTATCCAGACGCTCCCTGCTCTCCCGATCATTCAGAAGTTACATTTAAAAGACAACGAAGGAGGAGGAGGGAGATACAGGGGGGGGGGAGAGAAAGGAGATGGGGAAGGGGGGGTGAAGCGATTCTTGATGGATGGTGATTTTGATGATGCTTTGCAGAGAGTAGGAAAGTAAGGCATGCCTACGTCACTGATTTGGTTACGTACGGGGGGCGGAGTCGGCGCAAGGAATAGCTGCTCTGCAAGCAGCTGTGCGGGGGTTTGGGATTTGCATATTATGGGGGCGTCCAGCTTCATCGTTTAGTCTCTTTTTCGGGTCTGTTTCTGTGTGAATCTGTCCTGGTTTATTGACTGCAACACCTGCTGTCAAAGCGCATCTCCTTTCTGCAGCACTTTGTGTGAGGAAATCCCCTGCTTTGCTGGCTAAATCTGCGCAGGCACGTCTGGCTGCAGAGGGGCTGGTCAGAATCCCTTACAGCAGCTGTTGGATGCCACCTAGTGTCATGAGCTAATTGCAGAGAAAAGTGATTCCATGGAAAGAATCAAATGAACTGATTTGAGTAGAAAATACAGTGAAAAATCTTTAAAAATCTCCTCCCTGACTGCAAATTAATTCAGAGTCAGGGGTGGATTTACAATTAGCAAAACTAGGCAGTTCCCCAAGTTCCTGAGGGCTCCATAAAACTCCTTTTACATGTTAAATTTTTACCACTTGCCCTTTGGGCAAGTGACTTTCACATTTCATTTGCCCAGAAACAATTTTTACTTGCCCAGTATAATTGATAAATATAGTTCCTAATATTCATTTTTGTATATATATCAATGAAACATGTTTGTTTTTTAAATGTTTTTTGTAATTCAGTATTTTTTAAGTTTCCAGGTTCCTGGTGTGTATATTCATGCGTCAGATAATGAACTCAAGCCTACATTACCATGTTAACATGCTTTTCAATCCTTCCTGCACATTCTTTTCAAACTAAACTTTGCTTTAAACTGTCGTGTGCTTGGAAAAATATAAATTGTAATTTTAAAAATCTAAAAAAAAAACTTGACAGGTTAAAAACTTAAGATAAATCACAAGACAGAAGTCAATGTCACAAATTAATAACTTTTATTTTAGAGTCACGGTATGTTCATGCAAGATAATACTATTAGTATAATGTGACTTTTCTAGAGAATCATTATACATAGTTATTTTATACAGGGTTTCCACAGTCTGACATCATTTCAGAATTCCCTGACTTTTAACTGACTCAGGATTAGTTTTCCCTGACAAAATAAATGCAGCAACAAGACAATAATAATAACATTACAGGTCACCAATTTAACATGTTTAGCTCTATAATATTTAAATGCACCTCACCAATGTCTGAGAGAAAAAAATTTAATGAACATTTTTTAATGTATGACCTGCATCACTGTACAGAAGACTGCCATATGATGGCGGTATGTAGCTTGTTTGTCGTTTTGGTAACTACATCAAAATTACCGCTAGGTCGCCATCTGGCGGAAAATCACCCGGCTTTTTCAAATCACGCGAGAAAGTGTACAAAACAACAAAAATGGCGCCGGCAACGCTTCTGGGTCGTTTTCATCAAATGTCGGTGTTTTTAAAGTAATTTTGAGCGATAAATTATTATTTTTTTGTGATCATTGCCCAGCGGGCAAATGCAATGAAATCTGTACTCTCTCGACAATAAAAACTACTTGCCCCGGGAGATTGGGCAATAGTTAACATCGAGCTCTGTACTTGTTTCTCATGCCCCCCCCTTCAGTGTCCACCATGGATCAGTCCATTTGCTGTGCATGTGCAGAAAGGTCCAAGTAGACAGCAGCAAACCATTTGAACACAAACGGCTAGAAGAGCGGTATTGCCAACTTAGCGCTCTGTCACTAAATTTAACGACTTTTCAGACCCCTCTAGCACTTTTATTACAAAAAAGCCATTAGCGCCAAATCTAGTGACTTTTTTCTGCTACTGGAGCCTTTGGCAACAACAAAAGCACAGAACTCTGCTCTCCAGAGCGAGTAGATTGGTAACCCCCGCCTTTAGTACCGCAAAAACTTAAAAAAATAAAATATGTACAATATTTGCAATTATGTTAACTCTTGATTAACAAAAACTTTAATAGAGGAGAAGAGGAGCCAATTGATAGATCAAACTCTTGCCGAAACCAGTCGGGAGAAGAGCAAAAACATCATGAACTCAGAGCAGTGTTTTACTCTTCTTTCAGTGAAGAAATACTCTGTAATTCCGATAAAACTTGCTCGATAGCCACGCTAACGCTAGTTTCATCGGCTGAAGCCGCCATGTTCTTTAGACTGAACTGTCGCGCTTCTCGTTACGACACAACTCAAATTTTCTTCAATGGAGAGTCTCCAGACTGATTAGCGAGTGAAATCTTGAAAGCTTGCGAGATCAGGATGGTCTCACGAGGCTAATGTTACACACCCTATTTAGACCTTAAGGACCAGAACCAAATACCCTGTAGAATCATTCTATTACCCCTTTAAGTTTGGCTGTTACAGCCATTTTAATCACCACATCCACTTTAATGATTTTAATCGGTTCATACAGGCTTGATGATTTAAACCACAGAGAACCTCACTGGCTGCCTTAAAATGCCATGACACTTCAGAACTTTGTTTAAAAATGTCATACTTTTCAAAGAAAATATAGAGAAAACATCCTATTTCATGGATAGAAACAGAGGAACAATGAGAGAGAAATATTCAAAGAGGATTTAAGGGCACTCTGGCCAGGGTACCCAGGGTACTCTGGTCTCAGTGCTCTTTCCAAGTTCTACTTGGCTATGAGGGTTTGCGTGCATGGTTGCTTGCACTTTGTTACTCTGTGATGGACAGGTGACCCATTTAGGGTGTACTATCCCAATGATCCTCGGAAATAGGCGCCTACCCTATTATGACTCTGCATGGATAAGCAGGTATAGACAATGAATGAATAGATTAACTAGATGGATGGATTTACAGGGCTCGTGCATTGTGACCTAGATGTTTCCCCATTGGGAAAAGTTCCTTTATTCTGTTGTTCATATAAGAAGAATAAAATAGGGGAAAAAAACTCCACAATCCTGCAAAATATCATCCTATTTCTGTGGTCTAATTGGTAACTAGATTATGCACAGTTATAAAGAAATCAAAAGGTAAAATAAAGACTGGTTGCCCTCGTATGTGGGGTTTGTATGGTCTCCTACAGTCCAGATAGCTATGTTTGGTTAGATCTTCATTCAGTTTCCTTTAGGTCTTTGTTTCAAACTTATTTTCTGCTGGAGACAGAAATCAGCCTCCCTATATCCTTTTGTACAGGACTGAACTATTTCCTCTCCTCCACCCAGTCTCAAATTTAGCAAAGTGGAACAGTTCTTGTTATGGTTCTTCCCATTTGTTGTGACTCTGAGTTTTTAGTTTTCTGTTATCAGTTGTTTTGTTTATTGATTTATTTTCCATCATATTCAAGCATTCTTTAGTTACTCTCTGTTGCCCCCCTGTGATTGTTTTCTTTCCCCTTGGATTCCCTCTTGCCAGTTCCAACCACGCCTGCTCCTTATTCAGCTCATTAGTCCATCCTTTGTTCTGTTCTCCTTAAATACTCCACCTCTGCAGTCACTCAGTGCTGGTTCCTTGTCATTGCTGTACTTGTCTCCTCAGCTCGTCTCTCCCCGGCTCCTCAGGCTCGTTTTCCCCTGTTGTCTCCATGGTTTTTGGTTTGTTTAACATTTTAGTTGGATTTCTGGATTTTTACCTCTGTTTCCTGAGTTATTCAAATAAATCTGTCAGAACTCATCTCAGCTTCACTCGTCTCTGCATCTGGGTCCTCAAGCAACCTAACCACCCATTGTTGACAGTTCTATGTAAAACCCCTTTCACACTGGCTGAAAAACCCATTTAAACCCGGGAACAATTGGCTTTAAGTGGCAGTGGAAACAGCTCACTGACTGGTGTCTACCCGGGTCAAATGACTCGGCAAACCGACGTACCAGACCCAGGTTGACCCTCTAATTTACCAGATACCATTGGGCGCAATGGTAGACGTCAACACATCATGCCAGTCGAGTCAGATCTAACAAGCATGGGGCAGCGCTGGTGAGGGGGATTCAGACAGATAAAAGAGTGAAACAATAACACTTAGTTCGCCTTGGCTTCCTTACTGTACATGTTGCTCTTCATTGTTTACTTTCCTGATTCAGTCACGCTGGTGACATCATCAAAGCTAAGCCAGCGTGATGGTGTCACCAGAGATACAGCGGCGGGGGGACAGAAGCCGCGCAGCTTGCAGTGTGGGGTTAGACCCAGGTTATTTTTGCTAACGGGAAGGGAGCCAATTGCTGATTGTTAGCAGGTGGATTCAAATCTGGGATATTCCACTCTATTCAGTGGGAAAGAGGCTTTATAGTCTTAAAAAACACTTCCTTCCTGACATCTTAGGCTGACCTTTGCTGCTATATCCGTTAATTTAGCTACAAATTAATGCTTTTCTCTGCTTAATACCAAAAATCAAAGCTTAGATGAAACAATAATTTTCTTATATCCTGAAAAGTTTTCACCACACTTGGTGGGGAAGAGAATTTGTTATTTCCTTTAGTGAAATAATAAATCCCCCTTTCATCAGTTTGAGTATAAGCAATTCAATTTATACAAATAATTTTCTCATTTGAGGCTCTATGCGAATAGGAAAATTGTAAACATGCTAATTGGAGACAAGCTGAGAGAGTTTGACTGGGACAGACCTGCTGTGCGTGCTCAACCAAAGAGGATGGGGACTATTTATAGCACGGCAGGAAGCAGCTCTGGCTCGCTGTAACAGATCCAGTAGCATTTTTCATACTGGTTTCATGTCACTTGTTGGTTTTGCAAATGGTAAAATAAAACCTCAGAAGACTGGTTCATATCACTCACCACTGACAGAAAACAAACCAATCTGATTACAGTGACTAATGTAATCTTTCACATTACATATTCTCCTAAAATATTTATTTTTGCTTAAAAAGTAATTTTCTATTTCAGATATTTAAAAACAGAATGAGAGTAGAGAAAGTTTCTATGTTAGAAGTTACTTATATAAGATGATAGTACCTTAAAAGATATATTTCTAACTTTTTCCCACCACAGCGACACCCTGCTGTATGTTACTGGGATCTGATATGGTAGACCAACAAAAGTATAGTATTAATGTACGGAAGAGGATAAGGGCCACTGAAAAAAAAAAGTTAACAAATTTTTAAATTTTATTTCAGTTTAACATGGGGGGAAAAAGTCTGACTTTAATCTCTGAATTCTGACTTTTTTCTCAGAATTCTGACTTCAATCTTAGAATTCTGACTTTTTTCTCAGAATTCTGACTTTAATCTCAGAATTCTGACTTTAATTTCAGAATTCTGACTTTAACCTCAGAATTCTGACTTTTCTCAGAATTGAGAAAAAAGTCAGAATTCTGAGATTGAAGTCAGAATTCTGAGAAAAATGTCAGAATTCTGAACACCGTAATGTCTCTTTAACTTTTGCTAGTTTGAGTACTTTTTTTTTTGCTTTTGTTTTTAAATCCATCCCATTCATCATTCATTATATTCCATTTAATTATTATTTTCATTACATTCAACTTAGAATCATATCTTGTATTTTTACGCCACTCTCATACTGCCAGTACTGCACACAATCTGCTCATTTTTTAGGGCAGATCCAAACTGGTTTGCACATCCTATTATTAACTTTAGCAAACGGTAAGCATCACCTGCAACACACCCACTTATTGCACTTGCAAAGAAAAAAGAAAGAAAGAAATTACGAGTGCAGTTTGGTGGTCCTTATTTAGAATATTTAAAGACCAGGCTCTATGTGGTCAAAATATTCTGCCAGCTACCTGAATAGACTGAAGGATCCAGTTTCTCCATCAATAGATGGTTTTTCTCCCTGACGACATGGGCACATCCCAAGAAGACAACGTCAGAATTCATCTGGCTCATATTATGAGTCAGTGGTTGATAGAGCATGAGATATAATTTTTACAGATGGATTGTCCACTACAGAGTCCAGTCCTTATTGAGAGTTGTTTTTTAATATGCTCTGGGAGACTTCACCCAAGGGCAAACACTCAATCACGAGATTTGATGAAAGTTTAAAGCAACTTCCAATGACAACAAATAATAAAGCAAAGCATGAAATTCCCAACAGTGCAGCAAATTCACCCCATAATCAAAGATTTGTTTATTCTCTCACCAGCGTCAAGGAACATGCAGGAATCTAAGAGCATTCCTGTGATGTTGAGTGAAAGGCGGTGAGATGTAAGCTCATTATGGTCATGAGGTTAGGAGGGGGGTCTGAAGGTCCTCTCTAGCCAGAGGACTGGGAGAGTGTCCACAGATTTTGTAATGTCATGACCCATGACTGAGGCTAGGACTACAAAGGGTAACAAAATGGTTAGAGGTTATGAAAGCCTTGTTTCTAAACCATGCCATGTTTATACTGGGCCTGGTGTGATGGAAGACACGAGTAAAAGGAATACAGAATGGGTTAGGCTCATGCAAATAAGCATGTATATAACTGACTAGCAGTGACAGATGATAGCCACTCTGACTGTGGAGTGTGCATATGCTTAGAGGGGAACACTGGAGCAATCCTCATGTTTAATGGCTCAGAACTAAGCTGCTCTTTAAAAACACAAATATTTTTCATTTCAATCGGCAGATTTAGTAATGATTTAGTAAAGACTCGATACTACGATATTGTCATATGTATAGTGTCAGGTTTCTGTTTCTGTTATGTTTTTCTTTTGAGTATTCAGTCTTGCTTTACTCCTTGTTTTCTATTGTTAGTGGTTTTATTTTTATTTTGCTGTGTTCTTTGTTTTTTTTTTTGGTTACTTTTCTAGTCTGGGTTCTGTTGTTTTCTTTTGAGTGTTTAGTTTACTTTTCTCCGTGTTATATAATCCTAGCAATTTAACATTTTGTTGTTATTTCCAGTCTTCCAGGTTTCTATTTGTTGCCCTCTACTGCCCTCTTTTTTTCCTAGTTCTTTCCCTCTCTTGTTCTGTGCACACCTGCTCCCAGTTTCCTCATTAGCCCCCTCTTTGTCTCAGTCTCCTTTAAAAGCCCTCTCTCTTCAGTTCCTCTTTGCTGGGTCCTCGTCAAACACTGCCTAACTTCGTCAAACTTCCTCCAACTCCGTCTTCCTGAGTCTTTCTCATTGTGACGGTGATTCCCCTGATGTCTCCATGGTTTCTGGTTCGTTTTGTCTAGTTTTTATGTTTGATTCTTTTGGATTTTTGGACTCCTGGTTTCATGTTAGTTTGGACTTTGTTTTCGTTATTGGATTTTTGGATAACCTGCCTTTGTTTTTGGTTTCCCTTAAGTAAATCTAAAGAAATTCACCTCTTCCTTCCTGCCTCTGCTTTTGGGTCAACACTCCATAACCAAATCCTGACATATAGTTAATCATATCTATGGTGTTGTAATTTGTTAATCTCAAATGTCTCATTGTATTTAAACCTATGAAAATAAGAAAATAAGATAACAGAAAAGGAATTCCTGTTTTCTTTAACTTCCTTAATTATTCACTGGTTACAACTTTGAACAGCATCGTCCCTGGATGTTCATCATACCTTCAGCTGCTTCCATTTATAGTCAAGGGGATGAATCAGAACACATAAGTCCATAAAATTCCTCTGAATCCTTTAGTTCACTGAGCTGCTAAATGCTGCTAGACCTAGAAATGGCTTTTATTATTTACTTTACTCATTGAAAATCAGTTATACTCGATAAATTATTATACAATTGAAAAGCTAATTTGTTTACTTCACTGAGTGAAACGAATAAATGACACTCCGAACAATGTTTATTATATTAATTACTTTATGAACTGGGATGATTTTTCACATTCGTATAATGAAAACTGGACATTTTAATTTAGAAACTTACCAATAAAACTGACCTTTAAAAATTTTAATCTAATGCAGAAATCCAAACTGCATTTGATATACTTATTTAATTTATAAAATATACATTTAATCTTACAGAAAACCCTTGGAGAATAGTGTGTTCATATTCACGATCTGATGGTTTCATAGTCAACTGTTGATATTGTGATGTAAAGCTGTGTGTCGTCTGCATATTTACAGCAACGGATCTTGTTGTTTGCTAATAACTGAGCTAAGGGGAGCTTGTAGATGTTGAATAGGAGGAGCTCCAGAATAGCCCCTTGAGGAACCCCACATTTTATGTTGTTAGGTGTCTGATCAAAACTCCTTACTGACACATAGGATTACTGTCCATCAGCCAGTCCAGAGCGGTACCAGAAAGGCCAACCCAGTTTTTCAGTCGCCTCATAAAATAGAGTGATCAACAGTATTAAACGCGCACTGAGGTCCACTAATGTGGGCCACCACTGTGGTTCTTCCAGAGTCTAAATTATTAGGATCATTGAAAGTCATTGAAAACGAAGTAATTGAAAACACGAAGTCATTGAAAACCTTAACCAAGGTAGTCTCTGGACTGTGGTTGGCATGGAAACCTGACTGAAAGGCCCTAGTTAAGAAGCCATTTAACTGTTGAAGTACAACTTTTTTAATGGTCTTATTGATCAAGAGGAGGTTTGAGATGGGTCTGTAGTTCTGCAGGACCAGTTTTTTACAAATTTCAGCTTTTCAAGTATGGTTTGATAAGTCTTGTTTTAAAGGCCCGGTGGAAAACACCTGACATAGGAGATGTGCTTAAGGATTTTACTCAGATCAGACTCTAAAATAGGCAAAGCCTTCTTCAGTCAATCAATCAATCAATTTCTTTATTTTCAAATACAATTTAAATTGTAATCGAGATTTCAGTTTCTTGATAAGGCCTGTCGGACCTGTGTAGAACCAGGAGAAGTGTCCGTGAAGTGTCTATTTTTAAGGCTAGGCTTAAAACTTTTTTTATGATAAAGCTTATAGTTAGCGGGCCTCAGGTTATCCTGAGCTATCTATATAGTTATGCTGCGATAGGCTTAGACTGCTGGAGGACATAGGGACTATTTTTCATCATTCTTCTTCATTCTATCTCTACTCTCCCATTCTGCAGTAGTTGTTATGTTCCACACATAACTTTATGTTCTCTCTGCTTTTTCTTGTTACATTAGCTTAGTCTGGTCTATTCCTGTTTGGCTTAGACACCATCCCAGACAGAAATATCAGCGTTGCTATTGAGTCAATGAGTCGATGCAATCAGCTGGATTTCCTTAGATAAAATAATTAACCAATCTGACTGTATGATCTGGTTGAATTGTCTCTGTAAAGTGCCTTGAGATGACATGTATGTTGATTTGACGTTAGATAAATAAAGTGAATTGACTTGGCTGATCACAGTCCAATAGAATACCCTTGGGATGAATCAGAGTGAAGACTGGGAGCCACGTTTTCGTATCTAACATCAGTCACCTTACCAATGCATAACAATCACAAATTCCACCAAATGAGCTCCTAAACGTTATGGTCAGCCTTCCTAGATTAATCAAAGCTTTTATATCTGTAAGTTGTGGACCAACATCATATTAAATCCTGTGTATTAATTTCATATGTGAGTCAAGGCAGTCAAGTAAATATTTTTGGCAACATATTGTTTGTCACTATGTTGAAAGCACAAACTGCATCAACAGTTGTGATGTAAATGGCTTAAGCACTGTCAGACAGGCCAAGAGCAGATGCCAATATCATGTTTTAAGTCAGAAATAGTCTTATGAGTCTTAACTGAGCTTTTCCTACAACTTCTTAGCAGTGTTGGGCACGTTACTTTGAAAAAGTAATTAGTTATAGTTACTAGTTACTTCTCCCAAAAAGTAACTGAGTTAGTAACTGAGTTACTCTACAATAAAAGTAACTAGTTACTAGTAAAAGTAAGTATTGCGTTACTTTTGTGAGTGTATGAAATTAATAACTGGGGATGTCTAATTCTGAAATCCTGTGTTTGGGTTGTTATAGATACTGCAACATGTAGCTATATCTATCTATCTATCTATCTATCTATCTATCTATCTATCTATCTATCTATCTATCTATCTATCTATCTATCTATCTATCTATCTATCTATCTATCTATCTATCTATCTATCTATCTATCTATCTATTCCATCCATCCATCCATCCATGCATATTTCTCTCTTTCTCCATATAGGCTAATGATCGTTCACGCTCTCCGTAGTTCTCCTGTGGTGCGAGCACAGGGCGACTGTTGCGCGCCTTTAGCGAGCATGCGCTTTTCCTGTCGCTTGCGCGGTGAATCGTGCCGCCGCGCTGTGCGGAGATGCAGGGGAAACCGTATCTGATGGGGAAACGCAGCTCAACGTAACACCAGTATTTCCATCTGGAAAGCGCTGTTTTGCCACTGGAGTCCTCCTCACTCTCCATCCTCCCCTCTCTCATGACGCGCGCACGAGTCCTATCATGAAAAAAGGTTAATTGTGCGACCTGAGTAACGTGCAGTAACGGGGGGACGGCAATTGTAACTGCGTTATAGTTGCAGTAAGAGTAATAATTTTGATTACTCGTTACTAAAAAAAGGTAGCGGCGTTAGTAACGCTGTTACTTTCAACGCCGTTACTCCCATCACTGCTTCTTAGCACATGAAAATTAAACCTTTCCATTGCAGCTACGGATGCATGGTTATGGTTCTTCTCTTGTCGCTTCTCTTGTCACATCTTGGGTCAGTATTCCTTTGCATTTAGCTGCATTTATCTACTCTTAACATGGGTTAAAAGCTGAGGTCAAACTTCTATGCAACATACCAATAAAGTTAATTATCCTTATGTCTTTTCAGCAATGACTCTCATCTTGTCTTTGTTCTATACCTCATTTCATTTCGCTTTAACTTGACTGAAACTCGATCTTAATGATTACGTGACTGGTTGCTTAGAGTATTACTCGCTATCAGTGGACATAAATTTGTATTTTACACTTTTAAATAGTGTGTATAAATAAATTTTGTTACCATTTATAAATGTTCCAATACTGTGTTACTTTGTATTGGTTTATTGGGTCATATTCCATTTAAGTTTATCGATGTTTGTAGCTGTAATTTAACAGAAAGCAAATTAAAAGCATAGAAAGACCATCATTCAGAGATTTTTAATATCATCATCTTGCATTCATGCTTATTTCATTCTCTAACATGCTGCACCCTGAGCCTACAGATCTTGCTGCTAACGCAGTCAGCTAAACAAACAGGAACGTTTAGGCTGTTAAGCAGGTCAGATCCTGGTCAGAGAGCAACAATAGCTTGTCAGTTAGATTAGCTCATCCCTGTCTACTGCTTCACCTGTGCCCGCTGGAGCATCTCTCACCCTTAATTAACCCCGGACGACCAACCTATGACTTTGTCGGAGCCACTGCTGCCGTCTTCATGGGGCATATTTCATGCTTCAGAGACACATTGCGCTACAGGTCAGTGTGCAATAATAACGCAACAGGAAGACCAACGGTAATCCCTGTTATGAGCAGATTCATCCTGGTGAAATGTCAGGATCCTCTCTAGAACTTGCATAAAGTCCTACTTAACATTTAACCTCATTCGGGCTAGAACTCGTTATCTGGCACGGGATTAACCCACATAGCTTAGTAAATAATCTAAATACAAACAACTAAGCTCTATACTCAAACGCGACCTTTACACCACCCTAAAGAGAGTATCAATGAGATACTTTCAAATAAGGACTGTTCACTATTAATTTTACTGATTTAGATGTTTTACTTAATTTTTATAATTTTTCTGGCAAATGCTTAAATTATTTTGCTGAATAGCAGGGAAATACAGGGAAATGTTTAGTTTTGTAGAAAGAGAATTAGTGATTCAATGCTTTTCTGTGATGCTACTTTCAAACATAAGGCTTTTTTTATTGGAAAAAACTGAGTAATTGAAATTCAGTCAATTATTTCTGTTTGTATGCAGAGTTATGACCTTTAGTCATTTCTTTATCTTTCTCTCGCTTGTGAGCCGCACAGATACTCTCAAGCTCCGACCAGAAGGCCAGCTTTGAGGATTTGGTGCCCTCAGGAAGTTTCTTTGTAACTGATCTGTTGATCTCTGGCCGCTGCCAGAGGGTGATGCAAGCAAGTGGTGACGTACTGGGTGTTACATTAGTTCAGACGGCTATGTCAGCGCCGGGAGGGACAGTTGGTGGCTTGTTCAAATTGTTGTAAATGACACAGAAACTTACAGAACACATGAATCTGACATGGTGCTTCTCAAGGTCAGGTGGCAAACATGATTTTAATGCAAAGAGACTATCTTATGCATCTGTCTGCAGTGAAAGGAAAAGTCATGTGAAGCAGGTTGTTTGTGTAGCCGCTCAGATGAAGCATTATGCATGCAAAGCTAACTTCACTGTTTTGTATTTGGTGTTTTAAATGCTTAAACATGGAGGTTTTGTTAGCACTTTATTCTGCACCACCCACTTAACACTTCCTTGCTTCCACATTTTAACAGCACAAACACAACAAAGGCACAAATGCTCCCCTCTAAAGCTGAGACGCTTCTGTCTTTTACAGCAGCAGGGTTCCTCATTCCCAAAACTGCTCCGTATGGTGATAGATCACGTATTTGTGTCTATTCATAGAAGCCAGATTCATCATTCCAATTTGTCAAGTTTCTGGAGTGCTGAGTTAATTATGTGCACGGGAGCCAAAAAGGGACAGCTACTGTTTTGGCTCATCTGAGGTTTTCCTACCTCTACTTGTTTGAAAACGACCAGCTGAAGCTTCAGTGGGCTGCAGGAGGAGCTGCTTGGCACCCTGGGTAATTAGTGTGATGAATGCCTCAACAGAACAAATAGTGGCAGTCGGCTGTCTCCCTCATCGTGTGGCTGTGCTGTCAAAGCTCTAGGGCTGCGGGCTCATCAGGGTAATGGATGATTGTGAAACAGGACCATTCCTTAACCGCCTATTCTGCCACTGAGTGAAAAACATACTTTTGCAGGTGATTCTTTTCTGTTTAGTAAAAGACAATCTTGAAGGGACCTATGCTAGTTATAGATAATATGAGCGCATTTGAATTCTAGTCCTAATTCATAGTATTGCTTCCTATAATTGAAATGTTCATAAAAATATTGAAGGGCAACATTATTTTGCATATGTTCTGTTTTATTTATATAATTTATCCCTCACTCTGAAGTCTTGTAAGTCTGTCTATATGGGTATGCAAAAATCCTGGTAGTAATCCTCTGTGGGATTCCTTTTCATGCCTGAGCTCTGAGGCTGTCCTTGCAGAAATGATGGATCACATTATTAGATTAAAGAAGAGCGAGGAAAGCTAGCAGCTGGATTTGCAATTCAGAAACTCTTTTAAATATGAACCTATTCTGCATGAATAGAAATGGCATAATTGGGCCTTATGTCACAGTGTTGCGGAGGTTGTTCCTTTTTCTAACAAAGTGTGGAACCTCACAATAAATCAGGTCAGCTGTCTGGAACCTGTCAAAAGAAAAGGAATGCTCAGATATGCAGAGATTAATTTTCACTCTGGTCGTATAAAAGACCTCATGTCATGATATAGATCTCAAACCAAAAGAATTTAGTGCAAACATAACAAAGCAGACATACTCCTCGTATCTTCAGCCACATTACAAGTAAAATCTTCGATATATTTTAACGGGAATTAACAGGTAGACCAAAAGTAGTGCTTAGTTGTGACATGGATGTGTGCTGGACTTTGTGTTTTTCATACACGAGTATGAGACGTCATGCAAAAGTTATGCACTATGCAGATCTAACCTTTCTGTGAGAACACAGCAAATGTTCCCGTTTAAAGTTTTTAAACAAATTTAAAATCCTTTTAAATACTCGATTAAGTCTGTTTGAAAGGTGGCAAAATGTGAAAAAAGTTTAAAGGTGCAAATCCTTTTGCAAGGCACTCTATATAATGTGGTATATGACTAAAAAACAAGGGTGGTGTCATAATATTTTCCAGACTGTACATCTAATATTTATGGAAACCCGTTTCCGCCACTCTGTAAAAAAAAAAAATTAATAAATTAATAAATTTATCTCATTATAATGAGATAGTATCTCATTATATTGAGATACTATCTTATTATATTGAGTTACCATCTCATTATAATGAGATACTATCTCATTATATCGAGATACTATCTCATTATATCGAGATACTATCTTATTACAATGAATTACTATCTCATTATAATGAGATACTATCTCATTATATTGAGATACTATCTTATGACATTGAGTTACCATCTCATTATAATGAGATACTATCTCGTTATATCGAGATACTATCTTATTACATTGAATTACCATCTCATTATATTGAGTTACCATCTCATTATACAATCTCATTATATAGAGATACTATCTCATTAAATTAGTTATTATGTCATAATGAGATACTATCTCATTATAATGAGATAGTATCTCAATATAATGAGATAGTATCTCAATTAATCAGATAGTGTCTCATTATATTGAGTCACTATCTCATTATAATGAGTTACTATCTCATTATATCGAGATACTATCTTATTACACTGAATTACTATCTCATTATAATGAGATACTATCTTATTACATTGAGCTACCATCTCATTATAATGAGATACTACCTCATTATATCGAGATACTATCTTATTACATTGAATTACCATCTCATTATATTGAGTTACTATCTCATTATAATGAGATAGTAACTCAATATAATGAGATACAATCTCATTATATAGAGATACTATCTCATTAAATTAGTTACTGTGTCATTATAATGAGATACAATCTCATTATAATGAGATAGTATCTCAATTAATCAGATAGTGTCTCATTATATTGAGTTACTATCTCATTATAATGAGATTTTTTTTTTACAGAGTGGCGGAAACGGGCTTCCATAAATATTAAATGGTTTTATTGGAAGCCAGACTGAAGTTCGACAGAATATGAGAAACAGATGAGGGTACACCGAGGTTATTTCTAGGTTCAGGAGGTGATGCTCTGTCGATGTGAACACGTCAGCCCAGCATAGTCCTTGGGTCAATGTGAAGACAAGTGGAAGACGCATTTCTCTGTCAGCGCACAGAAAGCCTGCACGGGTTAAGGCTTTTGTCGTGAAGTCCCAAGTCATTGAGTCAATAGCCAAGAAACATGACACAACCTCTAACAGTCACTAGGCATCAAACGGAACAGAGAATGGCATGCTTTCCATTTGACTGCACTATGGCCCCGGCGAGACCCCCTTTGCATTTTAGAAAAAGGAGAGCTCTCATGCCAAGCGCATAAAACCAATGCTGTGACTCGTACATGTCCATTGCTCCCCCAAAGCAGGGGCACACTATGACCCTCTGCTTAATCCATAACCTCAGCTATTATCTCCAGTAGCAGGTGTGGCGTGGTGGGGAGGCTACAGATTACTAGAGGGCTTGGATGGGAGTAAATTAGATCATGGCAAAGCACAAGCACATTTTGATTGGGCTAATATCAGCAGCTGTCATTATCCATTAGTGCTTTTGGATGAAAGAAAAATACGTCTTTTTCTTGTGCCTAATAAAGATCTAACCCAATGAACACATTTTACAACAAGAATGCAACAATGTACTCTTGCTGTGGATACGCCTCTTCCATAGCAGCTTTAACGCAGCAAACCTTAGGAGCAAGTCTATTTATCTCCATAAAACAACATAAATGCTGTGAGAAAATGAGTTGCAGAGGAACGAACCTTATAGATCAGATATTAAATCCAGAATCATGTTCCCTGCACCAGTAGGTGTTTCAACACATGCGGTGCAGAGAACAGTGAATCATTGAAAGATATTTGAATCACTCTTTGCAGGTTGCTGTTATAGGGAACTTATCGATAAGATTTTTCATTGGTGAAAGAAGAACCCAGAAAAAGCCATAAAGAGTTCTTACCATGGTGAGGCCCTAGTGGTATCACTCCACCTCCCCTCCATCTTGCATGCTGGCATGATGCCCATTCTGCCTCACTCAGACAGATGTTGTTCTCTTTACTGTTGCAGTCCCAACTATCGTCATCACTGCTGAATTAAAAGACTTTAGTTTTCTAACGCTAACAGATCAAGGTAAACCTGACTATATCGTTTGAGACCAACACCCCAAACACTGACAGGGGTTAGAACTTCCATAAATAAAGACTTGTATGGGTAGGGACAAGAAGGTTATAAAGGACCATGGGCTAAATGTCTGCTACTACTGAGGAGGCCCAACCATGGATGTAATCTACGAACAACGCACAGATAGATGATAGTGAGCCTATTGAAACGTTGCACTGGCTAAGATCTCTCTCTGATTATTGTGGCTAATTTGATTGACTACCCTCCTGTTGTGTGTTCTTTCTTTATCTAAGATTGTTACCAGGGGCTGTTTGGATAGCCTGCAAAGCTAATAATGTAATGATCTTGGTTCTTTTGGTTTTTCTCTAAGTTTTCAGTTTCAAGTTCATCCAGGTTTTTAATTTTTTTCTAGCTTTATTAGTGTGTTCTAGATTCATTTAAGTTTCTTAGGTTTTTCTTCGTCTGTCCTCTGTTGCCCCCTTGTGTTTTCTTTTCTCTTGGCTTCCTCATCAGCTCTAGTCACACCTGCTCCTTATCAGCTCATTAGTCCTACCTTTGTTCAGTCAGCCATAAATACTCCCTTTGCAGTCCCTCCTGGCTGCTTCTTCATCTTACTTTGTCTCACCCTGGCTCCTTCATGGTTTTCCCCTGATGTCTCCATGGTTCTGGTTTGTGTTTTATTTTTATGTTGGATTTTTGGATACCTGTTTTTGTTTAACATTTTTCTGTCACAATTTGTTTGGAGGTTTTTGAGTGGACCCAAATGCAGAGGCTGACAGGCAGGGGTGAGTTCTTTAAATGTTTAATAAAATATCAGGCAGCAAAAACAGGAACCCAAAAAAATCCAACTTAAAAATGACAAAGAAAAACCTAAGAAACTTAAATGAATCCAGACACACCAATAAAGCTAGAAAACATGAAAAAAAACCTGGATGAACTTGAAACTGAAAACTTAGAGAAAAACCAACAGAACCAAGATCATTACAAATACTATTAGAACCAATAAACCTTTCCTCCTCCCAGTTCAGTGTTTTAGAGACACCATATACTAGCCAGTTATAATATAATACTGTCAGATTATGCGGTTTTGGATCTTAGAAAATTGCTTTAAACACCTGTTTACCACTAATGTAGCTTATTTAGGCTTTAATTCTGTCATTGTGTCAAATGTTATAATCCCTGCGAGGCCACAGATGCCTGTTTTAACTAAGGTCTTGGACACTATTAAAGATCTTGATCTTGAAACTGGCAGCACAGGTGTTTTAAAGTCCACTCTACCAAGTGGTCATAGTCTGTTAGCAGCAAACATGTTTGCTCAGATACAGACGGGGTTGACATATGTCAGAGTAATAAATCCAGCCAGAGCTGACATCCAAGTGCCCTCTGACACCAGGCTAGGTGTTTTTCATGCCCTTGGGGAAGATCATGATAGATGACTATTATCTAGTGGATACTACTGTAGTAGCAACAAAAACATTCCTCCTCCTACAGCATGCTTATCTTCACCCCTCAGGACTCTAAGATGACCAAAGTGGACAGTTTGAAGGACTATTAGTAACCTACAATGATGTCTTCAGTGTTAGCGAGTAAGACCATGGACACACTGATGCGTTCAGACCTATTATCCAGACAAGTCATGCTCCTTTGCTACCTGCTAGTTCAGTACAATGGAGGTATCTATGGATACAGTTAGACTGAACTGGCCCAGCAACTGGAACCAACTGTCAAGGAAATAGGATTTAAAACTGGAAAAGTTATCTAGAAAAAAATTATATTTTCTTAAATTAAGTGGATTTATTTTTAATTTAATTAGGTAAATAAGATGATCTGAGTATTTTCAATCTTAAAATAAAATAATTAGTATATGAACTTGAAATAAGAAAATGCAATTGTTTTTTATTTTACATGTAAATTGTCTTGTTCCATTGGAAAAGTGTCTCACAAGAAATAAATGCACCTAGTTTAAGAAATAATGACTTATGTAGATTTTATTTTTAATGCAGTGAACAAAATGGCTAATTATGGCTGAGAATTATACCAGTTCGAATTGAATCTATGGGTTTAACAAATGAATCCTCCACTGGAAAATCGATCTAGAAATAAGTAAAACATTTCTTAAATTAAGTGTATTTACCCTTAATTTGAGTTGGTAAATGAGATAGTTTGCCAATGGAATGAGTATTTTTACTCTTAAAATAGGATAATTAGATAATGCACTTGAAATAAGACAATGCAATTGTGTTTTCTTATTTTAAGTGTAAACTGTTTCTCTTACCTCCTCAATCCAAGAACAAATGCAGCTATTTTAAGAAAAAAATGACTTATCTAGATTTTGTTTTTTTCCAGTGGCAGCAGCTGGTCACATCGGCTTTGTGTGCGATACATGTACACTTGCACCTTAATTTATCTTGATATACTGTATATACCTGGATATGCTGTATATATATATTTCTAGGCGCAGCCAAGGTGTTGAGGGGATCCGTTTTGGTGGCCTTAGGATTGCGTCTCTGCTTTTTGCAGATGATGTGGTCCTATTGGCTTCATCAGGTCGTGATCTGCAGCTCTCGCTGGATCGGTTCGCAGCCGAGTGTGAAGCGGCCGGGATGGGGATCAGTGCCTCCAAATCCGAGGCCATGGTCTTGAGCCGGAAAAGGGTAGAGTGCCTTCTCCGGGTCAGGGGGGGTGTCCTGCCCCAAGTGGAGGAGTTTAAGTATCTTGGGATCTTGTTCACGAATGAGGGAAGAAGGGAGCGGGAGGTCGACAGGCGGATTGGTGCAGCATCTGCCGTGAAGCGGGCGCTGTACCGGTCCGTTGTGGTGAAGAGAGAGCTGAGTCAAAAAGCGAAGCTCTCGATTTACCGGTCGATCTACGTTCCTACCCTCATCTATGGTCATGAACTCTGGGTCATGACCGAAAGAACGAGATCGCGGATACAAGCGGCCGAAATAGGTTTCCTCCGTAGTGTGGCTGGGCTCTCCCTTAGAGATAGGGTGAGAAGCTCGGTCATCCAGGAGGGACTCGGAGTAGAGCCGCTGCTCCTCCTCGTCGAGAGGAGCCAGTTGAGGTGGCTTGGGCATCTGTTTAGGATGCCTCCTGGACGCCTCCCTGGTGAGGTGTTCCGGGCACGTCCCACCGGGGGGAGGCCCCGGGGAAGACCCAGGACACGCTGGAGAGACTATGTTTCTCGGCTGGCCTGGGAACGCCCTGGGGTTCCTCCTGAAGAGCTGGAAGAAGTGGCTGGGGAGAGGGAAGTCTGGGCCTCCCTTCTTAAGCTGCTGCCCCCGCGACCCGACCCCGGATAAGCGGAGGAAGATGGATGGATGGATGGATATATATATATATATATATATATATATATATATATATATATATATATATACACTCACCGGCCACTTTATTAGGTACCCCATGCTAGTAACGGGTTGGACCCCCTTTTGCTTTCAGAACTGCCTCAATTCTTCGTGGCATAGATTCAACAAGGTGCTGGAAGCATTCCTCAGGGAGTTTGGTCCATATTGACATGATGGCATCACACAGTTGCCGCAGATTTGTCGGCTGCACATCCATGATGCGAATCTCCCGTTCCACCACATCCCAAAGATGCTCTATTGGATTGAGATCTGGTGACTGTGGAGGCCATTTGAGTACAGTGAACTCATTGTCATGTTCAAGAAACCAGTCTGAGATGATTCCAGCTTTATGACATGGCGCATTATCCTGCTGAAAGTAGCCATCAGAAGTTGGGTACATTGTGGTCATAAAGGGATGGACATGGTCAGCAACAATACTCAGGTAGGCTGTGGCGTTGCAACGATGCTCAATTGGTACCAAGGGGCCCAAAGAGTGCCAAGAAAATATTCCCCACACCATGACACCACAACCAACAGCCTGAACCGTTGATACAAGGCAGGATGGATCCATGCTTTCATGTTGTAGACGCCAAATTCTGACCCTACCATCCGAATGTCGCAGCAGAAATCGAGACTCATCAGACCAGGCAACGTTTTTCCAATCTTCTATTGTCCAATTTCGATGAGCTTGTGCAAATTGTAGCCTCAGTTTCCTGTTCTTAGCTTAAAGAAGTGGCACTTGGTGTGGTCTTCTGCTGCTGTAGCCCATCTGCCTCAAAGTTCGACGTACTGTGCGTTCAGAGATGCTCTTCTGCCCACCTTGGTTGTAACGGGTGGTTATTTGAGTCACTGTTGCCCTTCTATCAGCTCGAACCAGTCTTGCCATTCTCCTCTGACCTCTGGCATCAACAAGGCATTTCCGCCCACAGAACTGCCGCTCACTGGATGTTTTTTCTTTTTCGGACCATTCTCTGTAAACCCTAGAGATGGTTGTGCGTGAAAATCCCAGTAGATCAGCAGTTCCTGAAATACTCAGACCAGCCCTTCTGGCACCAACAATCATGCCACGTTCAAAGTCACTCAAATCACCTTTCTTCCGCATACTGATGCTCGGTTTGAACTGCAGGAGATTGTCTTGACCATGTCTACATGCCTAAATGCACTGAGTTGCCGCCATGTGATTGGCTGCTTAGAAATTAAGTGTTAACGAGCAGTTGGACAGGTGTACCTAATAAAGTGGCCGGTGAGTGTATGTATATATATGTATATATATTGCTTATTCTTAATGCACCTTTTTCCTCCTTGTTTGCACCTTGTGTAACTTCTATGCCAATATGTGACGAGTGAATTTCTCCGCTGTGAGATTTATAAAGCTCATCTAATCTAATTTCTAGAATTATTGATATAAACCCTAGATTCAGATATGGTAGATATTATACCCAACTCATAGATCTCTTTTATAGGGTTTAGGGACACAAGTGCAACACAAGTGACCGTTGATTCTATGTGTTTCATGCTATGTATTTCAGCTATATGACATTTAAAACAGGTTGTGAGTAGACTCACTATAACCTTGGCAGCAAGGTGAATTCTCAGCGTTTATGTATTTACAGCCAAAGGAGCATGGCAGTGCAGGAGTAGGTATGTGTAGCTGTTGCTTTTTCCCCCAAAATGTTATCTTTCAAAGAGGAACAGCCTCAATGTAAACGCTTAATTTGTTGTGGTTTCTCATGGTGATTTCGTAGTGATTTGGCTAAAACCAAACTGTCAGGGCTCCTGTCTGTGTGCTTGTTTTGTGTTTGGCTCCCTTCCACCCACAGGAGGCGCCTGGTTCCGGTTCGCCTCCTCACACACCTGCTGACGGTTACCTCATTAACGGAGCGCTCTTAAGCTACCTCGACGCCAGAGTGTTTGCCAGTTTTTGGTACTCTAGCCAAGCTGAGTTTTTCACTGTGTAAGATTGAGTTCTTGTCTCCCTGAGTGTTAACTTTGTTTTTTGTCTTTGCCTCTCGGCAGGAAGTCATCCTGCAAACTGGACCTTTTTGGACCTCCTCAACTGAGTCCAAACTGAGCCAGGGATTCAAACAGGAGGTTTGAATCCAGTCTCCTTAGAGGATGTTGAAATGACTCTCTGAGCAAGGGAATCATCTTCACCACGACCCGTTCAAGTACAGCAGGAAATCTGAGTGGCAATCAGCATCTCCGTTCACCTACTTCGTCCGAGTTCTGGGTAAACCCTTTTTTCGCCCTCCGCCGAATCAGACAGACACTGGAAAACCAACACACAGATTGGAGTCAAGGATCCTTCACTTCTCTGGAAACGCGAGTCAACAATCAGATCCTCTCCTTCAAGATCAACGAATCAAAATTCCCACTGAGCCTGAACTAACAGTCTGTCTTCCCCTCGCCTTCCAGTTCCGGCTGAGCAGAGTTCAGGGAAACTCTGCACCGAGCTTAACATCTTCAAACTTTTCATCCGTGTCTCTCTGTTTGGCTTCATTGCATGTGGGTCCGAGCCTTAGATAAAATTATGACTAGTGCTGTCAAAATTATCGCGTTATTATCGCGTTAACGCGAGGCCATTTTAATGGCGATAATTTTTTTAACGTGAGATTAACGCTATGTGGTTTTATGGTACAATTTTCCAAGTACATCCCGCTGCAGCCTGCGGGAAGGGGGGGCTATTTTCCCCCAGTCTATGCATTTCTCATAGGCTTCGAGAGCGGAGCTCCTCAAGGAAAAAAGACGCTCATACACTGGGTGGCGCTAGTGCCTTTTCTTTAATCCCCACCACCAACAAACAAGTTGAGTGTCTGGTAACTAGTAGCAACCTGAAATACGCTGAGAAAACTGATTACTGAGGTGAAATGGAATCTGCTACGGCACTCTTGCTGTCTGTGTACGCCACAGGTCGGTATCGTGTGTGTGTGTGTGTGTTGGGTGTGTTCTCATTTTTGTTAAGAGGCTGAAAAGTAACTTTCTAGAGCATAGACTACCTCCATCTAGTGATGTCGGTCTATTGATTTTGATGTATTGATTGAAAATTGTTCATTATTATCTTGGTTAATTAACATCTAATGTTAACTGTACTACATTTTATAGCAGTAGGGTAAAATGCTTGTCTTTGTTCAAAAGACTGTATTAACTGTAAAGACTGTCTTTTACATCAGCCTGTTTTCAGGGCCTTTTTTTTGGCTACATATTTGTTATTTTTTGCTACATGCCTCCCCATCTTCTTGCCATATGTTTCTATGGCATAAATCAGTGTCTGTGACCTGTTTTCATTTAAAAAAAAGAACATTGGCACAAACCTAGCCTGTATGTATTTTTTGTATGTCATCGAGAGTATTTAAATGATTTTCAATCAGAAAAAAAATGTGTGATTAAAATGCGATTAATCGCGAGTTAACTTAGGCATTGATGCGATTAATCGCGATTAAAAAAATTTAATCGATTGACAGCACTAATTATGACACAAACTTAGTAGGAGGGCAATTAGATCCAATCAGCTCAAAAAGTTCTGCTTAAGGTCTTTTTTTTCCCTTAACAGATTTAATCGAAGCAGACCCAGATTTATATTGCATAGAACTAAACCTGAAATGGCACAAATATCAAAATAGATTGCCAGGTGAGGTCTGTCAAACCCCAAGAATTACAAACAGATTTTGGAAATTAGTCTAGCTAAAAAAAAAAAAGCCACAGCAGCAAAGAAGCGTAGCAGCACTTCCTCGGGCTTCGGCATAATGGCGGGCCGCTAGCCAAACAGTGCATGAGTCACTCTTGGAGCCTACGTGAATAAGGTCATGGCGGCGGGTACGAAAAATGTGTGATTGACAAACAAGTAGCCAATCCACTTTCAACAATAGGCAAAGTAAATGAGCTAGTTTTTTGTTTTGTTCCAGTGTCTTATGAAATTAGAACGATTTGAGCATCGATTCCATTTAAATGCATGTTGAGTTGAAAAATATGATGCTGTGAGCAATGAATAAATGAGCCACAGAAGTCCTCAAAACTGAAAACAAAAATAGCATATTTAATATATTTACAATAAACATACAATCATAGTTTCATCTTGAAGAAATACAGAAAACTTAAAGCCTTTAGATACAAACTCATAGAATTTAATGAAAGAAAATAACATCTTGAGAAGCAAAAGGGCACATTTTAAAGTCCTAAGAGTGCCTTTGAAATAAAGGTTATATTACTTCATTTCAGTGTCCTTTTCCTTCATAAAGGTCCCCAGCAAAAAGGCTGAAATTCACACAATGAATACTGCCCAAGATATAAGCTATATATATCAGTCTAACCCTCACTAACACCCGTTAGCATAAGGTTTTACTTAAAGGCAACATGCTAAGGCTCAAATCAAAGGATAATATGTGAAGAGTTTTCAAATAACCAGAACTGATCCAGTTTTTACTATGCCCCTATTTACAAAACATTTATTATCTATTTTGAAATCTTTTTTTGTTAAATACTTCAGATAAAATCCTTTTGCACAGGGTGTTATGTTTTGGCAGTCAACTCTTCATAGGTCAATAATCCATTTTCTAATGTCTCCCTATTAAAGTCAATCACAAAGCAAGGCCATCGATCAAGGAATAATGAGAACATTTTATAAAAAGAAAAAACATAGGCTCTCAAGTTAGTTTTTCATTGCAAGGCAAAAACATTTCAAGCACATGTAGGTGCCAAAAAACAAAACAAAACAGTCCTGTTGCCACAGGTAAAAACAAGGTCAAGCAGGTATTGCCTCAATGGGCACACCTAAAATACGCAGTCTCATATTTTTATTTTTATTTTATTTTATTTTGCTGTTTTGCAAATGTTGTAGTGCACAGGTTGATATGATGCAACTAGCTCCTTGAGAGGAGCCTAACATGAGGGCGTAGTTGCAGGGATGCAATCTGTGAAGTAACTGTTGTTAACTGTTTCTCTTCTCTCAGTAAAAATAATTGTACAATGTCAAGATTTTGCTCATTAGAGGCTCGTAGTACAAGCAAAGTGTTGTTTTCTTATGGACCAAAGCAACGTAAACGTGTCAACTTTGCCACAGATGGAAAGACATCAATCTATATTAGACGAGACCTTCACTAGTAGAAAAGTCCTACATATGAACAGTGACTATATCTTAAATATTACTGTTCACTAGATCAATATACAACAGTTTATAATCTTTTGGGAATATTTATGTATGATACGGGTAAAAGAAACTGAGGTCATCACAGAGAGGCTACAGAACGCTGAAGGAACTGCTTCCTACTGCAGCTCATTAAGACTATGTCCTTCTCAGGACGTTACACAACACTTCTATGGTGTCACGCTTGGCACTTTTATGAACAGAATAGTTAACACAATGATAAACTGGATAATACAGATGATACAGCGCCACCTGTAGGAGGTTGTTGCTGCTAAGAAACTCTAAATATTAGACCCCTCTTTTACCCCTCTTTTTTTCAAGGGCCTGCAATGAAAAAAGTCAGAATTCTGACTTTGATCTCAGAATTCTGACTTTTTTCCTCAGAATTCTGACTTTAATGTCTGAATTCTGAATTTTTTTCTCAGAATTCCGACTTTGATCTCAGAATTCTGACTTTAATCTCTGAATTCTGACTTTAATCTCTGAATTCTGACTTTTTTTCTCTGAATTCTGACTTTTTTTCTCTGAATTCTGACTTTGATCTCAGAATTCTGACTTTGATCTCAGAATTCTGACTTTGATCTCTGAATTCTGACTTTTTTTCTCTGAATTCTGACCTTTTTTCTCTGAATTCTGACTTTGATCTCAGAATTCTGACTTTTTTCTCAGAATTCTGACTTTAATCTCAGAATTCTGACTGAATTCTGACAATAAAAAATACAGAATTCTGAGGTTAAAGCCAGAAAGCCTATATTAAAATTTGATAAAATTTAAAAATTAGTTAACTTTTTTTTTTTTTGTTCAGTGGCCCTAATCCTCTTCCGCAAATATCTGATCAAAAATAAGCCATCTATTTTTTAAGGATTTAGATCTGTCATTCTTTAAACATATTATACCTGCACTTTAAAGCAAAAATCACATTTTTAAGTTTAGAAAGAGTAATGTTCACCATAGAGCTATATAATAAAACTATCCCACATCACTTTCACTTCATATAATAATCTGTTTTTGATGCTGCAGAAGCACCAATATACTATGTAAATCATCTGTTATCTAAATATTTTTAATAAAAGGAGATATAAATGACTTTTTTGTAAGTTGTGTGCTTTTAAAATAACCAGCAAAAATAGATCTTGAAACAAAAGATGAGGCAAAACCCTCCATAAATCAGATCAGGAAAGTATGAATGTATTAAAAGAAAAACAAAGTGCGCTTTTACAAGATCAGAGGAGGATAGTTTATGCTCTTTGGAATTGCACTTATATGTATTTTAAAACTTTATTCTAAATAGAAAACTAAGCAGCAATCAATAAATTTAGGGTGGAAGTAGGAGTCAGAGTACCTGGCCTAAATTCATTGCAAAAAATGAGTTTTAAAGAAAGTGAAATATGCAGCTGAGCTACATACAGCACGTAGTGATACGGTGAGTTATGTCACGGCCTTTAGTCAACATAGAAAATAAAAAAAACTTTTTTAAATCTTCTCAGTAACTACTTGTAAACACATTTTATATTTAAAAAGAGCTGAACTAGCTACTTTATATCATTTCCAAATATTCAGGCAAGCTAAACTTGCTAATTGTTTTTCTTCTAGAATGATACCGCCTAATGCTACGTCAGTCCGAGTCTCAAACCAGGAGAGTATTTCGTTTGAAATCCCTATCCATTTAAGATCATTTATAACAGAATTTAGGGAAATAAAGTATTTTTGATGGAAAACATACGTATCACAGAGTAAGCTGGAAAGTTATCACTGCCCAATGTTAGCGATATTTAAATTAAAAAATCTTTAGAATAAGCTAATCTTTTATTGCATGAAACATCCAATACCAGATTGTTAAGCACTAAGCATTAAAGTGAGCTGTGGTACTTATCCATGCAGGCTGCAGTGTTATTAGTAATCGATTATTTCCATCCCTCTGACATGTAACCATAAAGCTACAGAGGTTATCCTGAGCTATCTTTATAGTTATGCTGCTATAGGCTTAGACTGCTGGAGGACATAGGGACCCCTAATTCATCATTCTATCTCTATTCTCCCCTCTGCAGAATCTGTTAGTTCAATCTCTAACGTTCTGCTCTCTCTGACTCCATCCTGGAGAGAAATATCAGCTGTGCTGCTGCAATCAACACCTTTGGAGATCAGACTGTTTTCCAGTGTAGTCCTGTTTCTCTGACTGTGACTAACTGGATGTGCTCTCTTCATCCTCTGACATGGGAGCTGGCTCTTAGCTCGTCTGCCTGGCTGCGTGTTTCCTAGATGGGGCCGCCTTTTACAGCTGCTTTTTGTATCTCTGCTTCTGTCTCCTTGAACCCCAGTGGGCCTCAGCAGATGGCCGCTCACACTGAGCCTGGTTCTGCTGGAGGTTTCTTCCTGTTAAAAGGGAGTTTTTCCTCTCCACTGTTGCTACAAGCATGCTTAGTGTGAGGGATTGCTGAAGAGTCAATGAGTCGATACAATCAACTGGTTTTCCTTAGATAGAAAACTTTGAATCAATCTGACTGGATGATCTGATTGAACTGTAAAGTGCCTTGAGATGACATGTGTTGTGAATTGGAGCTATAGAAATAAATGTTTTTAACCACTGCAAAAGCAGAATGTTAAAGGAGATAAACAAGTATGCACAGCTTGTATTTAGATCCCTAGATGCCATTTGCATATTTGGGAATTTTCTGTCCTACTATCACAACCATAAACATGATATTTTCTTTACTTTACTTGCATTCTGAAGGAACTGTGTTAGTAATCTAAGACCAATATTAATGTCAGCCCCAAACACTCCATGTGGTTACAGTACCAAACTATGGGATTATATTTGAAGCATCATCTTATCCCCACTGTTGATCATATTAGAGGAAATTGCTTTAAGGCTGTTTAGACATCATAAATAAAACATATGTAAGACAACCATTTAGATTAGCTTTAGTCACAAAAGAAATAACATAAAAAAAAAACTACCAACTTAAAGCACTTCAGTGTGAGTGATTATGTGTCAGCTGATTTGGAAGAAAAAAAAGGCAACATTGCAATGCATTCTGCATTATGTAGCTCTAAGACAGTCCAAAACACAACTTTTAGAGGTTTTGTGTTGAATATGCTGCGTGTTCAGCCAAAGAGCTGACAGAAAACTGTGAAACTTGATGACTTTATACTGAATGTTTGTTCTAGCGTTTAAATGCATGCGTTACCAGCATGCGTTTGAACTGAATTACTGTACGTCTGGCTGGAGACTGCATACTGTATGCTAACAGCCATTTTCCTGCCGTTCAAAAGGACTCATCGCGTTGCCTTTGTGATCAACTTTAATCTTATTCTCATGATTGGAGCTCTGCACCTGAGCCCCCTTCAGCCGCCGTTGTTGATAAACTGAAGCGCATATCCTAAGGAAACATATTCATAATATATCTTAATTTATTTATATTCCTTTTTAATCCATGCATTACTGCTGAAGGGAGCATCCCCACCTGTAGGATTAACACTCAGCTAAACTACATGTCTTTGTCGGTTAAATTATATCATTGGTTCAGAAAAAATCATGTTTTTTTTTTTTTTATACCACAAGAAAAGAGTTACATAAAATACATGAGTATGCAACATCCCTAATACTGAAAAGCATTCCTATTATTAGGTGAACATTTAAAGTTTTTCATTTAATCTTTTGTTACAATCTTTATCCTTTCAGTTGAAGAGGGAAACAATAGCTCTCTGTTTTGTTGTTTTATAAGCAGGACGGTTGATCTACACTGCAAAAACGTTCCAGAATAAGTAAAATTTTCTCAAATTAAGAGTATTTACCCTTGATTTGAGTAGGTAAATGAGATAATTTGCCAATGGAATGAGTATTTTTACTCTTGAAATAAGATAATTAGATAATATTTTCTTGAAATAAGACAATGCAATTGTGTTTTCTTATTTTAAACCTAAATTGTCTTGTTCCATTGGCAAGATGTCTCTTTTATCTCCTCAATTCAAGAACAAATGCACTTATTTTAAGAAAAAATGACTCATCTAGGATTTTTTCCAGTGTAGTCCTGCTTTTACCACGGAATCATCGCAGGATGTGTTTCATATTCATTATTGGTTGACATTCATATATTAGGCTTCTCAAAACAAAAGTAAATTAGTTTGAATAGCTTTTCTTCAAAGAAGTCCTTACAGACTATAAAAACAAAAAACAAAATCTGCATTATAACAAACAGCTTTAGGTGGGGTCACTTTGCTATTAAATGACTGATGTGGTGCTAAATAAAAAAATATGTTGTTTAAAAACACTGAAATATTCATCTCTTTTAAATATTTTTTTACTTTTAAAACTTAAAGAATATTATATTAACCGTGTATTTTGATTTTTGGCTGCTTTTAATATGGACTATTTTTTTTAATATAAGATCAATACTGTTTTATTTGTCTCTCATGTAGTTTAAACTTAACAGCTATATATATATATATATATATATTTCATCCCTAGTCTAATCTCACCTGAGAAACACTACTGGAAAAAATAACCCAATAAGTTATTACTCAGGTCTAACAGTAAACATGTCCCTAAAATAACTGTGCTGGTCAAGTTTTTCATGCAATCATCACTGACATAAAAGTCTGATTCATTCTGCACTGCAAAAAATATAAATCTCAATAAGTTATTTTTTCTTAAAATAAGTGTGTTTTTCCTTGATTTGAGGAGATAAGTAAGACACTTTGCCAATGGAACAAGACAATTTCCTTTTAAAATAAGAAAAAACTATTTTATCGTCTTATTTCAAGTAAATATTATCTAACTATCTTATTTTAAGAGTGAAAATACTCATTCCATTGGCAAATCATCTTATTTACCTGCTCAAATTAAGGCTAAATATACTTAATTTAAGCCATTTTTTACTTATTTCTGGATTGTTTTTGCAGTGTGGGGTTTTTTTGGGGTTTTTTGTGTTCCAGGGTGGAGCTATTTTATAACGTATAATATGATGAATTACAAAAACAAAGACTGGGTTCTTAAATTAATTTTTTTTTAAGTGCAAACTATGTCAAATCCATTTAGGGTCATATGTACTTGTACAATAATATGTAAAAGGCTCAATTATTTATATAAATTTATATATAATTATTAGGGATGCACGATATTGGGATTTTGGCTGATATCCGATATTTTAAAACTCATGTAGCCGATAACCGATATCGATACTGATGTTAAAGCTGGACAAAAATAAGTAGTCATTGAAAATAGCAGTTTTATTATCCATTTCTGACACTTTGAAAAATAATATACTCAAATATATTTTCATATGCTGATATCAAATTAATTTTTAAAAACGCGGTATCGATCTATTTTACTTTCAAAATCTCGTGAAATTTCATATTTCTGTTACAAACTCTCGTGATATTTTGCAAATTCTTGTGATATTTTGTTAGTAAAATAGATCGATACCGCGTCAATATATCAACATATAAAAATATGGCAAAATTTCATGAATTTTCGGGGGATTTCTTAGCATAATGATGACATATAGCAATATTTCATTAGTAAAAGAGATTGATATGGTGTTTTTAAAAGGCAATATATCAGCATATGAAGATATTGTGATATTTTAATGCATCAATATTTTTTCCCTTGTTTTTAGAGGTTTTTAAGTCTGTAAAAAAGAAGTTTTTGAGGAAGAAGAAGAAGTAGTATTTTTGTTTTTTTTTTTGTTTTTTAGACTTTAGAAACTCAGAAGCTGATCAAATATCGGGTTAAATATCGGTGGGGTGGCCGATGTCCGATATTCAGTTTTAAGGCTGATACCGATAGGGGGCCGATTATATCGTGCATCCCTAATAATTATTTATATAAACCCCACTTTCCTCAATAAGTGTTAGAGTGAACAAAGGCTTTATCAGTAGGTTTGTGGAAAATTTATGGTAGGATATTTACCAACTACTCTTATAAAAATAGCTGGAAACCATTTAAACTTGATAACTTCCTCTAGACTAAAGAATAGTCTGTACATTTACTTAAATGTTCTTGAAGTCAGAACTGTTTCAAATGGTTTGTGTCAGTCTTCATTATCCATTTCAATGTGAGGTGGGGATCAGTTTTTGGACAGAAAGGAGACCCTGGACCTGCAACAAGGCAAGTTCCTTTTAGAAAAAAATGTTTTATAGGTGAGGAAAAAAAAAAAAAAATAGAACAACCTATATTAAGCAATCTCTTTAAAGGTTTCAATGTAAAGATTCAGGATCTAGGAACAATGTTCCAACTGACAAGCATGTTAGTGGCAGCATCATGCTGTGGGCCTGTTTAGCGGCTGATGATACAGGTGCTTTTAAGAGCATTGCAAAATGAGAGCATCCAACTTTTTTCAACATGCCTACAAATGAACAGCTAGATGGTTTAAACTTGGACACAGTGAGTGTTCCAACAGAACAACAATCCTACACACAGGCCAAATCTGGATATATTATAATCTTACATTAATTTGATGGGAAAAGGCTAAATGCTAACACACTCTTTTTATAGAAAGAATGGTTAAATATACAGGCAGAATTCTAGCCACATGAAAAATAAAATACTTCCTGTATAACTTAAAGGATATTTAATCAAATAGTTGGTATAATTTTGTATAATTTTGCTTGGATTAAAGAAAATCCACACTAATTTCAAACTTGTGGACTCAGGGGTTGTTTCTGAAAATCAATGGGAAGAATTTCCTTATAAACCTGCTTATGGACGACCTGGAGAGTTACTGTAAAAGAAAAACAGCCATTTAAATTCTATAATTAGAAATGCTATTTTAAAAGTCTTCTGATTGCACATTTTAAATTTAATTATTAAAAAGGATTTGTAATTGTATTAACCCATTTTTAAACACTGACATTTGAAAATGTAGTTTAAATTCTATTTTTAAACCACAATTTATAAATCTGATTATAAATACCTCTTTTAATCACACATTTAAAAAGGTAATTCGTTATTCCATTCTCATTTTCTTCTTCACCTTGAATGTTCAAACTGTTTTGTGGTTGCATTTTCTTTTTACTTCACCTTCTCTGTGCCCCGTCTGGTCCCTGCCCACAATAAGAACCCCTTAAATCAGGAGTCTTCAACGTTTGCCAGACCAAGGACCCCAAAACTGATGGCAAGATGGAGCGGGGACCCCTAAATTATATATATTGTATGAAATTGTGTTATATCAAACTGGTCCTATAGTCACTCTATTGTAACGAAAGTAATCCCTCCCTGGGATTATTAAAGTATTTCTGCTTCCTGGTTGATGGGACAGGTGTTGTGAATGAAACGGTGCCCAGCTTGAAAGAGCTCCAGTGTGTCACTGAATGTTTGCATTGATGACTGAAAGACATCTGCCTCCATTTATCTGTTTACTACAGTCTGTTGAGTTCATGTTAATGTGGGTTTAAAGACATTTCAATTAGTGGAAAAAATTGCAGGGGGGAATATAAAAAAAGTCTAATCAACCAAAACTTTCGCGACCCCCATGCAGTACCTCCGTGGACCCTCTAGGGGTCGCACACTCCCTGTTAAAGACCTTTGCCTTATGCTATGTTCACACCGGACGCAGCAGGCGCGACAGAAGCAGCGAGTTTACATGCAAAGTCAATGGTTGACATGCGTCAAGGCGCAGCAAAAGGTCCCGCAGCGTGTCTGAGCAGCTGAAGCAGCGCGTCGGACGCGTTTAAGCATCTGACGCGCGTGACGCGCCGCAAACGCGCTGCTTCTCGAGATGGAAACAGTGAACTTTTGCTGCTCAACGCGCCCCGTCAACCAATCAGAGAAGCTGATCTGGGAGCTGGCAGAGAGACAAACACATCGCTGATGACACAGAGCGCTGTGATCACTCCTCTGAAACAGTTTATTGACGCCTAAATTAACTTAAAATGCAGAAATCTGCCGGCAGAATATGTTCGCTTTTATTATCCTGGTGCCTGCAGTTTGGATTATTTAGATGAAAAACACCTACCAGCTGCCGCGGTGAACCGCGAGGAGGCGACCCGGCCAGAGGCTGCTGATGAATGGGATCCCTACTGACAGTGCACCGCTGGTATGTGGGGGTCTGAGCGGCTCCGACGGAAATAATATTGGAAGGCAGGATGGTAATCTGGATGAACTGACTGCACTGATTAAGTTTTCAGGTGGATTTTCTCACTTAAAAACATATTAAAACTACTTTATTCCCACTGATCACAGCAAATATAGCTGCAAGGAAAAGAAAGGATAGTGAAGCTCCGCCCAACGCGCATCAGACACACTTTTGCTCCGCAGCCGCGCGTCAGAACTAACTGGTACAAGCAGCAAAAATGAAGCAGCTGACACGATTTTGCTGCTCCTGCTGCGTCCGGTGTGAACGTAGCATTAGACTGATCCATGTTGCACCTCAGATATAAGCAGCTTCCTCATTGGTCATTGTGTAAAACCAAGTATGGCAGTCTAACCAATAGGAGGGCTGGTTACAACTGTTTATTTAAGAGAGGTATTTATAATCTGATTTATAAATTGTGGTTTTTAAACCTCCATTTAGTAATAGTTTAAAAAATATATATTTTCAAATTGCAGTATCAAAAAAATTATGAATAAATACAAATACCAATTCCTCTTTAGTAACTCAGTTTGAAATGTACAATTAGAAAGCCCTTTTCAGAACTGGGATTCTAATTGTATGATTTAAATATTAAATTAGAAATGGTTGCCATTCTATTTTGGTGACTCTCCTGGTCCTCCATAGCTGACAGCTCACATGCCTTATTTAAACTTCTAACCAGCACTTTTGGTTCCAACAAGATCCTCTGGCTGCGCTCTGTGTCTTCACTGCTTTCATAGTGAAAACTGAAAAACTCACACAAATAAATTTGTTTCTAAGTCAGTTTGCGACTATTTTTTTCAGGAACTCCTGGTGTTGTTTTTAACAGATCTAATGTTTTTGATGAACAATGCTCTACTTGTATACAACACCAAAGAGAGTCTGTACATCAGAGCAGATGAACGTTAACAGCTCCTGCTAACTCAATGGAAATCACTCCTATAAAACCGACTCCATGTTGTCACTGGTCTCCTGGTCTTCTAGGTTGTATATAAATTTTGTCCTGTTCCTTGGGTTCTGGGTAATCTCCTTACCCAAATTGTCCAGAGTCACATTAGAAGCGAAAAGTTCATTAGGGGTGAGGTAGCCCTCGTTGTTCTTGATGTACCTCCTGTAGTTGTTTTTCAGGCACTGCCACGTGGTGGCGTACAGGAGGAACGCGGAGGACTTCAGCACGATGGCGATGCTGACGTACAGATGCCTGTAGGCCACGTTGTCGTAAAGCATGCAGGCGCCCTTCTCGCCGCAGACGGAGCTCCAGGACAGACAGGTGGAGTCGATCCCCATTCCGAAGATCAGAGGGGGAGGGATGAAGCCTGGAGGGAAAGTGGGAATGTGCAGAGACAGCGGGTCAAAAGGCCAAGAAGAGCACAGGTTTGAGCTCAAGCTCCAGCTGTGCCTGAGCCGTCAGACTGATGCCGTTGTTAAGGAAGGTGAAAAACCATTCTGACATTTCAATGTCACAGTTAAACTACAGAGCAATCAAGGTGTAAAGTGTAATATCTTACCGATCAGCCTCAGGAGGAGGAAAAGAACTCCAAGAGCGTAGGATTTAAGCTCTGGGTTTACAGTTCTATTGAGGAAAACAAGAACATGGTGATTAATGCACACATCTCAGCTTGATCCAGTGATGCAGGACAAGAACTCTGCAATGTAAACGCTGATGATTGTAACAATGTGTATGAAGCATAAAAAGATGAACAAAACATCTGAAAACAAATCCAAAAAAAGGTAACATTGCAGCAAAGTCAAATAATTTATTGTCTCAAGAGTTTCCTTTAGTTTCCTGTTTTGTTGTGTAGGAACCCATGCTGGTCACATTTCCACAGCAATCATTGAAATGATGATAATAATGATTTCCACAGATTATTACAATCTGCTCATTTTCAATCTGAACACTGCAAAAACGATCTAGAAATAAGTAAAAATTTCTTAAATTAAGTGTATTTACCCTTAATTTGAGCAGGTAAATGAGATAGTTTGCCAATGGAATGAGTATTTTTACTCTTACAATAAGATAATTAGATAATATGCACTTGAAATAAGACAATGCAATTGTGTTTTCTTATTTTAAGTGTAAATTGTCTTGTTCCATTGGCAAAATGTCTCTTACCTCCTCAATCCAAGAACAAATGCACTTATTTTATGAAAAAATGACTTATCTAGATTTAGATTTTTTGCAGTGAAGAATATCAGTCCTGATAAAGACAACAGAAAACCTCTGATTATACCGCCTATTCCTAGTTTAACAACATGTAAAAACTTCTATAGAATTAAACTCTACATAAGATATTATCAAAATATATATCATATAAAAATGTCCAAGATACTTAAAGCGATTAAAATGTCTTGCAGGAGACAATGAGTCCAAACCATCAAATGATCTTCTTTCAAGCTGCTCTAAAACAGCATTACGACTTTTTCAATCTAGTTTAACCGGAACCTTTTGGAGTCTTGTGACACTTTTCTAGAATAGTTTTATTTTTAATGGATATTTTATTGGATTAGATCAAGCTGGCAAAGGATTTTGTGTTTTTTTAAGGCAGCATAGACATGTTGTTGGACTTTGTTGAATTGTATTTACACTGCCATATCACAACTAAAGTGGGTTATGATCGCCATGAAACAAACCACATAGCCTTGTGTTATACAGTGACATTCAATACATCAGAATATACATTACTTTTAGGTTTTTGATTAAAAGAAGCTTTTGATAATAAAACTATTTTAGAAGTTACTAAACAAACTTTTCATTGCGATGTTGCGTCCCTAATCTGTTTTGTGTAAAAAACAAAGGTTTGAAAACTTGCGGACATCAAACTTGGACACACACATGTAAAGAGAACAAATATCTTTCACTAACAGGATTAAGGTTTAGAAAAGTTTTATGTTAAAAATTGATGAAGAAAAAGGATTAATTAACTTCCATTATTATCAATAATATTAATAGACTACATTTGTATGCATAATTGTCATAAATTTTAATTGTAGATAACATGTTAAAAACCCTTAATTATATTTAATATTCTAGGCCAATATCTGTAATACATGAATATTAAATATTTTGATATATTACATCCTTGAAAGCCTTGAAGCTTTCCACAAATGTGTTGCAAAAAAGTTCAACTCAAGATGCTATTAATTGACAGTATCAGTGGTGTGCACAGGCTTTTTGAAAGGCAGGGGTGGAAAGGGAAAAAAGGGCACGTATAGTGTGTTCCCACCATTGTAGAGGGCAATTTAACACCTGTTTTTGCTCCTGGGAGGATATTTTTGCATTTTGACGCACACAATTTTTAAAAATTGAGCCACCAGGGGGGGACGACCCTCCCCCCGTCCATGTCTCTAATTAGAAGTGGATGATATTAATGCTTCTCTAAATTCTCCTTAGGTGTCAATGGTTGTTTGTCCTGTTTGTCTCTGTGTTTCCCTGCGATGGACTGGTGACCTGTCCAGGGTGGAACCCGCCTCTCGCCCTTAGACAGCTGGAGATAGACACCAGCGCCCCTGGAAGCAAAATGGATGGATGGATGGATGGATGATATTAATCCTTACTGAGGCCATCTCATATTTCACAAGAAAGATAGAATTGTCTTAACTGCACTTGGAAAAAAATATCTAAAGCAGGGGTCTTCAACGTTTTCAAGGCCAAGGACCCCCAAACTGATTGCGAGATGGAGCAGGGACCCCCTAATTATATATATTGTGTGAAATTGTGTTATATTAAACTGGTCCTATAGTCACTCTTTTACATATGGAGTCATGTAACGAAAGTAATTTCTCTCTGGGATTATTAAAGTATTTCTGATTCTGATTCCTTGTTGATGGGACAGGTGTTGTGAATGAAATGGTGCCCAGGTTTGAAAGAGTGTGCATTGATGACTGAAGGACATCTTCTGCTTCCATTTATATGTTTACTACAGTGCGTTGAATTCATGTTAATGTGTATTTAAAGACATTTTAATTAGTGCAAAAAATTGCAGGAGGGAATATAAAAAAAAGTAATCAAACAAGACTTTCGCGACCCCCATGCAGTACCTTCGCGGACCCCCTAGGGGTCGCGGACCCCCTGTTGAAGACCTCTGATCTAAAGAGAAAAGAGACTATAGTAGCAGTGCCATTGTGAGGTCATAAAACCTTATTGAGAAAAATCTGATTTAAGTGCTTTTGAACAGTGGAAAATTTTCTTTTCTTGAATTTTGATTGCTAAAAGAAAACACAGGTTGTAGTTTACGGCCAATGGTCATCCACTAAAGAAACAGGATGTTCATTTTAGGGGTCCTTTATAGACTTAGACAGATTTTATTTTGTCATTTTCTAAACACAATTGTAAACAAAAACACATTTTGTTAAGTACATCTCTCTAGACTATTTCATTTTTTAAAGTGCAGGTAAGAAGCAGTGATAATTACATTGTAATGACAATATGATAATAAATGATGATGATTAACAGAGATGGAAAGTAACAAAGTACAAATACTTCGTTACTGTACTCAAGTAGATTTTTCTGATATTTTTACTTTACTTTACTACTTATTTTTATGGCGACTTTTTACTTTTACTCCTTACATTTTTACACAAATATCTGTACTTTCTACTCCTTACATTTTAAAAAATTGGCTCGTTACTTTAGTTTTGAATCATTTCAATGGAGTTACCGTTATTATTTTTCACGTCATCAATACCAAATTCAATCTAATTGGATGGGAATCTACGTTGCATTTGACGCACCACTACAAGATGAATCGACAGATTCGGCGGTATTCATTGGCGGCAAATCATTGCAGCTTGGTGGCGGTGGCGTTAGCATAGTAGCATGGACGACGAGATGATTGAAAATGAACACAACAGAGATCTAGTCCTATTGGCAGACATCCATTTAAATGAAAAAAGTGGTTTCTACTTTTACTTTTATACTTTAAGTAAATTTACAAGTCTGTACTTTGTTACTTTTACTTGAGTAAAGAAGTTTAATCAGTACTTCCACTTTAATCAGGGTATTTTTTAACACAAGTATCTGTACTTTTACTCAAGTACGGAAAGTGAGTACTTTTGCCATCTCTGATGATTAATGATTATAATGACCTTAGCATAGCATTTTTTGCTAAACTGTGTCCATTTCACACTGATCCAACAAATTGGAAAATTCACTAAGTCACACATGAGAAGAACACCCATGTACGTGTTGTTAGGCACATGTTAATCACACTCACTCAAGAAAAATATGAAGGACTTTCAAGGATGAGTGTCTTTTATAACTGCTTTCAAAAACTTCCCAGGACCTTAAACGTATCGTTTCACAAACTCTAGAAATTTGGGAGCCCTACAGCATGCAACTTCTGTCTCTACATGGTTACAGTATTTACATTTTCAGTTGCTCTTAAATACAGTGAAATGAATCCCTAATACAGCTTTCCACATGCAAACTGAACATTTCATGCATACAGATTTAGTACCATGAGGCCGCAAATACAGTAACGCATGTATGAGAGCATCCTCCTCCTTTGTGCTCCTGGCTAGCGTCTTATGCGATCGTAGATTCTCTCCTACTTGCGTGTGGACCTGCCTCTGTTTACTGATGACTACTTTTCCTGACCTATTTAAGCAAACTTCTACATGTTTCTCAAAATAACTGCCATTTTGGAAAGCCATGACTTTGAAACAGAAAAAGCATCCTGTATTACAGTTATTGAGCTGTTCTAAGTACAGATGGCATGCTTCAGTGGCAGATGGGTTAGGGAGCATAGTGAAGGCTGGCTATCCGATCCAATAGCTTAGCTAATTAACCCGCTAAGATCAGTTTAAAGACGCACAGTGTCGCTTTTCAAGGACAAGAAAAGAAACAAGCAATTCTGCACATAAATTGTTTTTGCTTAAAATGTATTAAACTCCATACTTCTGGCAGCTTTTTACCAGACTTTACATCTATTTACAAATCCTCCACAGAGATCCGTTGTTTTAGTTGATGCTGACCTTAAATTTATCGAACAGAACCTGAGGGCAGATTTAGTCTTAAATTTTGTAAATATATAATTAGATACATACAATTGCTGTGCTTCCATGATTTCCAATTCCAAATTATTACAAAATAGAAACAATTATTAAAACTGCAATATTCAATATTTTTGTAGCAGTGGCAATCCAATATATATATTGGATTGCCACTGCTACAAAAATATTGATATACATATATGTATATATATATTTGTATGTATATAGGTATATATATGTATACATATATATATATATGTATACATACACATGTATATATATATATATATATATATATATATACACATATATACACTCACCGGCCACTTTATTAGGTACACATGTCCAACTGCTCGTTAACACTTAATTTCTAAGCAGCCAATCACATGGCGGCAACTCAGTGCATTTAGGCATGTAGACATGGTCAAGACAATCTCCTGCAGTTCAAACCGAGCATCAGTATGGGGAAGATTTGAGTGACTTTGAACGTGGCGTGATTGTTGGTGCCAGAAGGGCTGGTCTGGGTATTTCAGAAACTGCTGATCTACTGCGATTTTCACGCACAACCATCTCTAGGGTTTACAGAGAATGGTCCGAAAAAGAAAAAACATCCAGTGAGCGGCAGTTCTGTGGGCGGAAATGCCTTGTTGATGCCAGAGGTCAGAGGAGAATGGCCAGACTGGTTCGAGCTGATAGAAGGGCAACAGTGACTCAAATAACCACCCGTTACAACAAAGGTGGGCAGAAGAGCATCTCTGAACGCACAGTACGTCGAACTTTGAGGCAGATGGGCTACAGCAGCAGAAGACCACACCGGGTGCCACTCCTTTCAGCTAAGAACAGGAAACTGAGGCTACAATTTGCACAAGCTCATCGAAATTGGACAATAGAAGATTGGAAAAACGTTGCCTGGTCTGATGAGTCTCGATTTCTGCTGCGACATTCGGATGGTAGGGTCAGAATTTGGCGTCGACAACATGAAAGCATGGATCCATCCTGCCTTGTATCAACGGTTCAGGCTGGTGGTGGTGGTGTCATGGTGTGGGGAATATTTTCTTGGCACTCTTTGGGCCCCTTGGTACCAATTGAGCATCGTTGCAACGCCACAGCCTACCTGAGTATTGTTGCTGACCATGTCCATCCCTTTATGACCACAATGTACCCAACTTCTGATGGCTACTTTCAGCAGGATAATGCGCCATGTCATAAAGCTGGAATCATCTCAGACTGGTTTCTTGAACATGACAATGAGTTCACTGTACTCAAATGGCCTCCACAGTCACCAGATCTCAATCCAATAGAGCATCTTTGGGATGTGGTGGAACGGGAGATTCGCATCATGGATGTGCAGCCGACAAATCTGCGGCAACTGTGTGATGCCATCATGTCAATATGGACCAAACTCCCTGAGGAATGCTTCCAGCACCTTGTTGAATCTATGCCACGAAGAATTGAGGCAGTTCTGAAGGCAAAAGGGGGTCCAACCCGTTACTAGCATGTGGTACCTAATAAAGTGGCTGGTGAGTGTGTATATATATATATATATATATATATATATATATATATATATATATATATATATATATATAGATCATGTTTTGAACTAATGTCTAAAATGTCTCAGGGTGAATGCTTGATGTGAATGCTTGATATGAATGCTTTGTCAAATTTGTGAATGGCAGAAGGAGGCAGATTGCAAAGAAGAGGAGAAGCCATCATGAAAATCATGAGCCCAGATACAAGCCGCCTCTTTATCTGCACCTACTTACAGACTTTATCACTAAAAATGTATGTATAAGTGACAAATATTCCCCTGTTTGTCTGTATTTCTCTCATGACACCTGTCCTGATGAATCACGCTTGCAGTGTTCATGAATCTCTGACTCACACCAGCACTTCCTGCCAGCTCCAAATGTTAGTGGCTCCCTCTTGTGGGCAAACTGGGATAGTACCTGATGAGGATGATGACAGAGGGTGTCTGAGCCATGGCTCCGATCATGCTGCATACACAGATAACACAGAGGAAGGTGAGGAATGCACGCTGACATCCGGGGCTGGGGCACTTCCCCGGTAAAGCCACGTTCTCGTCGCTGAGGCTGGATATACACCAACAGCTGCTCAGGTTCTGACACAAAGACAAGAACCGGACTGTAAAGCACTGTTTGTTGGGAACAATCATGGTATTACTTTTTGTTGTTTTCTCCACTCACTGGTTTGGTGCAGCCAGCAAAGCAGGCTGAGATGTAGGTGACTCCATTGGAGCCACAGACTGGACTCACTGACGCCGTGTAACAGTTACAGTTACTGTTGCAGGCGGACTCTGGTTGTTTCTTTGACTGCAGTGTCCTACAGAGGTGGTGGAAGATCATATCAGCAGGATAAATACCGGAAAGATTCAGAATTGATTTCACCACATTCAAAATTCTCACTCATTGTTGTAGGCGACTGTAACCCCAGCGACAGGCCCCGTGTCGCAGCCCAAGAAGAGGAAAGACACGTAACAAGCCGTGGACACCAGGTTGACCAGCATGGCCATGCGGACAGCCCCCAGAGCGGAAAGGTTCAGCTTCTTAACCAGAAGCCCCCCGAGGAAGATACCCAAACAGGCACAGGGGATAGCTGTCATACCTGGAGAAGAAGAAGACTAGTCACCTTCATACGGAAATCTAATTGGTGAATAAAGGAATTCGGACAATGAAGATGTCAGAGTAAATGAAAGCGGTGGAAGGAAATGAAAAAAATGACATTTTAAGCTATGTAAAGAAGTAAAAGCTTGTCAGGATATCGGGAGATTTTTATCACCATCAGAGACAGTTTGCAAAAGTATTCATATTATTTCTTTTGCCAAACCAGAGCTACAAACTCAGAGGCTTATTAGCAATATTCTATATCAGGGGTCGGCAACCTTTAACACCGAAAGAGCCATTTGATCTGGTTTCCACGGAAAAGAAAACACTGGGAGCCGCAAATACTTTATGACATCTAAAATGAATATATTTATGAACGCATTTATTAAATAGAAAGAAAAAATATTTAAAAAAAACAACAACAACTTCCCTTTCATGCTTCGGGGTTCACCCCAGCCGTACACATTAGTGCTTTGACTACCCTTTTGAAGACGGACTATCATCTTATCTAAAATGAAGATAACACTGTTTATATTGCTTTTTCTTACCTTTACACTTTGTATAAACAACTAAAGTGTGTTGCTTATGAAATCCACGAAGTGCTACAGAGAAAATTTAATTTTATAATTATAATACAATGTCTGAATGTCTCTTTCAAATAAATTAAAAAGCTGAATTTAAATTATCCATGTAGCAAACAAAAGTAGAAAAATGCCGTGAGCTGTCATCCTTATATCGCCTTTGGGCTTTCAGAGCATGTTGCGGAGCCTTGACCTGAATTTCAAAAATAAATTGGGGAAAAAAGAACTGTGTCACTAAACAATGAAAAATAAATATTTGCAAAATATCTGCATAAATATTTATTTAACCTGGTTAATGGGACTTCTGCTCCTGAACCTCTACGAACAGCGTCTGCAAATCGGGGCTGTACGAAGTCACTCTCATCTTTACGCAGGACTGTAAGCTGCCATCTGTCAATTAAATACTTAGTTTTTTTTTTAAGTAATTTATTTTCCCAAGCCAATCAGAGCTGCAGTTTAAGGATGAAAGAGCCGCATGCGGCTCCGGAGTCGCGGGTTGCCGACCCCTGTTCTATATGATAAACTAACACAAAGTGTGGGATAATTGTAAAGAAGAAAGAAAATCTGACATGTGGAGTGTAATTGTAATAAATCCTACATTGTAAAGATAACTTTCAGATCGACTGGGGAACATTGCCTCTTAGTTTCTATTAAATACCGGATGGAGAACAAATGTCAACTGTTATTTTTATGTCTTTTCACAGATTCTCAATTGGATACAGGTATAAACCTGGTTTTCTACTGTTCCATTGCTATTAAATTGGATCCAAACCATTATGTTTTAGCTTTGCCTGCATCTTAAGGATTAACTTGCTGAAAGGTCAACATGATCTCGAGCGTCTCTCTCATTCTACAGTAGTCGATGCTCTTCTTGCCATGTGTGTCAGTGTGGGTGGTTGGCCATTTGTTGCAGGGTTTGCCTCCCTGCTCAACAGGATAGAGTTCAATACAGGTGCTGGTCATAAAATTAGAATATCATGAAAAAGTAGATTGATTTCAGTAATTCCATTTAAAAAGTGAAACTTGTATATTATATTCATACATTACATACAAACTCATATATTTCAGATGTTTATTTTGTTTAATTTTGATGATTACAAATGACAACAAATGAAAATATCAAATTCATCATATCAGAAAATTAGAATATTACTGAAGACCAATAAAAACAAAGGATTTATAGAAATGTTGGCCAACTGAAAAGTATGAACATGAAAAGTATGAGCATGTACAGCACTCAGTATTTAGTTGGGCCTCCTTTGGCCTGTATTACTGCAGCAATGCGGCGTGGCATGGAGTCGATCAGTCTGTGGCACTGCTCAGGTGTTATGATAGCCCAGGTTGCTCTAATAGTGGCTTTTAGCTCTTCTGAATTGTTGGGTCTGGTGTATTGCATCTTCTTCTTCACAATACCCCATAGATTTTCTATGGGGTTAAGGTCAGGAGAGTTTGCTGGCCAATTAAGAACAGGGATACCATGGTCCTTCAACCAGGTACTGGTAGCTTTGGCACTGTGTGCAGGTGCCAAGTCCTGTTGGAAAATGAAATCTGCATCTCCAAAAAGTTGGTCAGCTGCAGGAAGCATGAAGTGCTCTAAAACTTCCTGGTATGTGGCTGCGTTGACCCTGGACCTCAGAAAACACAATGGACCAACACCAGCAGATGACATGGCACCCCAAACCATCACTGACTGTGGAAACTTTACACTGGACTTCAAGCAACGTGGATGAAGTGCCTCTCTTCTTTTCCTCCAGACTCTGGGACCTTGATTTCCAAAGGAAATGCAAAATTTACTTTCATCAGAGAACATGACTTTGGACCACTCACCAGCAGTCCAGTCCTGTTTCTCTTTAGCCCAGGCAAGACGCTTCTGACGCTGTCTGTGGTTCAAGAGTGGCTTGACACAAGGAATGCGACAGCAGAAACCCATGTCTTTCATACGTCTGTGTGTGGTGGTTCTTGAAGCACTCACTCCAGCTGCAGTCCACTCTTTGTGAATCTCCCCCACATTTTTGAAGGGGTTTTGTTTCACAATCCTCTCCAGGGTGCGGTTATCTCTCTTGCTTGTACACTTTTTTCGACCACATCTTTTCCTTCCCTTCGCCTCTCTATTAATGTGCTTGGACACTGAGCTCTGTGAACAGCCAGCCTCTTTAGCGATGACCTTTTGTGTCTTGCCCTCCTTGTGCAAGGTGTCGATGGTCGTCTTTTGGACAACTGTCAAGTCAGCAGTCTTCCCCATGATTGTGTAGCCTATAGAACTAGACTGAAAGACCATTTAAAGGCTTTTGCAGGTGGTTTGAGTTAATTAGCTGATTAGAGTGTGGCACCAGGGGCCATCAATTTTGAACCTTTTCACAATATTCTAATTTTCTGATATGATGAATTTGAGATTTTCATTTGTTGTCATTTGTAATCATCAAAATTAAACAAAATAAACATCTGAAATATATGAGTTTGTATGTAATGTATGAATATAATATACAAGTTTCACTTTTTAAATGGAATTACTGAAATCAATCTACTTTTTCATGATATTCTAATTTTATGACCAGCACCTGTAGAGAGCTACCTTCCATTTCAAGGATGTTTACAAGAGAGCTTACTGAACCTCTAACTATAACTGACATGATCCCACCATGAAATTAGTGACTTGAATTCTTTTCCTCTGGCCATAGTTCTGTTCAAGTCTGACACAGTCCTACACAGCAAAAAAATGAATTCTGAAGGGGACTTTTTTTCCTTAAAATTAAGTTCATTTTTTCTTTAATTGCAGAGGTAAGTCAGACACTTTGCCAATGGAACAAGACAATTTACACTTATTTTAAGAAAAAAAGTATTGCATTATGTCTTATTTCAAGTGAATATTATCCAACTTTCACATTTTAAGAGTAAAAAAAACTCATTAAATTGGCAAATCATCTTATTTACCCACTCAACTTAAGATTATATACATTTAAATGTATTGTGGGGGATTTCCCCAAATTTTTTAAAAGAACCCCCCTCTCCACTTAAAAAAACAAAATGCACATGGACAACCCAACGAGATAGAACGCCTATTAAACGTGCGTGACGTCACTTAACGTTTATCTTCTTTAGACATTGTCAAGTTTCTTTTTAAAAGTTGTTCTATGTAGAGCGGTGATGATTTAGAAGAAATTATAGCGATCTCAGTTAGCTTACCGTTCGGACAGATGATCACTGATTTTTGCTCCCTTTTGGTCATATAACTCCTCCTCCACCCCGCGGTGCCTGCGCCATCTTTGTTATTAGTTATGTTATTACTGTGGGGTAGTGACAGCCTATGGCGGCAGTGGGCCGCTGTGACAGCAAATCCCATACTGCTTTACGAGGAGTGCTCTCAGTGCAAAACATTATGGGATAGCCTATATTTGCCTCTCATGAGGCCTTTCTTTTCTTCTCATACACTTCATAGACACTTTTTCTCTTACGACCCTCGGCCATTTTCAACGAACCGTGGTGAGAAGCTGAGCTTCAATGACTGTCTGAAAGCGTAGCTCACAACACAGACATATGTCTGAAAGTGCGCAGAAAAAGATAGCTAACGGGACGAGCATGTAGGACAGCCTTACGTAAACATATCACCAGAATGATTGACAGTTAGGAGGACCACTTATTTAGATGATCCATCCGGAAATAAAAGATTTTCCTCTACAGTATACCTAAATTAACAATCTTTACTTATTTCTGTATAATTTTTGCAGTGTAAAGGGAGTCGACTGAGCTGCTGTAACTAACTACAGGTGCTGGTCATAAAATTAGAATATCATGAAAAAGTAGATTGATTTCAGTAATTCCATTTAAAAAGTGAAACTTGTATATTATATTTATACATTACATACAAACTCATATATTTCAGATGTTTATTTTGTTTAATTTTGATGATTACAAATGACAACAAATGAAAATCTCAAATTCATCATATCAGAAAATTAGAATATTGTGAAAAGGTTCAAAATTGATGGCCCCTGGTGCCACACTCTAATCAGCTAATTAACTCAAACCACCTGCAAAAGCCTTTAAATGGTCTTTCAGTCTAGTTCTATAGGCTACACAATCATGGGGAAGACTGCTGACTTGACAGTTGTCCAAAAGACGACCATCGACACCTTGCACAAGGAGGGCAAGACACAAAAGGTCATCGCTAAAGAGGCTGGCTGTTCACAGAGCTCAGTGTCCAAGCACATTAATAGAGAGGCGAAGGGAAGGAAAAGATGTGGTCGAAAAAAGTGTACAAGCAAGAGAGATAACCGCACCCTGGAGAGGATTGTGAAACAAAACCCATTCAAAAATGTGGGGGAGATTCACAAAGAGTGGACTGCAGCTGGAGTGAGTGCTTCAAGAACCACCACACACAGACGTATGAAAGACATGGGTTTCTGCTGTCGCATTCCTTGTGTCAAGCCACTCTTGAACCACAGACAGCGTCAGAAGCGTCTTGCCTGGGCTAAAGAGAAACAGGACTGGACTGCTGGTGAGTGGTCCAAAGTCATGTTCTCTGATGAAAGTAAATTTTGCATTTCCTTTGGAAATCAAGGTCCCAGAGTCTGGAGGAAAAGAAGAGAGGCACTTCATCCACGTTGCTTGAAGTCCAGTGTAAAGTTTCCACAGTCAGTGATGGTTTGGGGTGCCATGTCATCTGCTGGTGTTGGTCCATTGTGTTTTCTGAGGTCCAGGGTCAACGCAGCCACATACCAGGAAGTTTTAGAGCACTTCATGCTTCCTGCAGCTGACCAACTTTTTGGAGATGCAGATTTCATTTTCCAACAGGACTTGGCACCTGCACACAGTGCCAAAGCTACCAGTACCTGGTTGAAGGACCATGGTATCCCTGTTCTTAATTGGCCAGCAAACTCTCCTGACCTTAACCCCATAGAAAATCTATGGGGTATTGTGAAGAAGAAGATGCAATACACCAGACCCAACAATTCAGAAGAGCTAAAAGCCACTATTAGAGCAACCTGGGCTATCATAACACCTGAGCAGTGCCACAGACTGATCGACTCCATGCCACGCCGCATTGCTGCAGTAATACAGGCCAAAGGAGGCCCAACTAAATACTGAGTGCTGTACATGCTCATACTTTTCATGTTCATACTTTTCAGTTGGCCAACATTTCTATAAATCCTTTGTTTTTATTGGTCTTCAGTAATATTCTAATTTTCTGATATGATGAATTTGAGATTTTCATTTGTTGTCATTTGTAATCATCAAAATTAAACAAAATAAACATCTGAAATATATGAGTTTGTATGTAATGTATGAATATAATATACAAGTTTCACTTTTTAAATGGAATTACTGAAATCAATCTACTTTTTCATGATATTCTAATTTTATGACCAGCACCTGTATATGTTCTGTTTCATCAGCTGAACTTAAATAGCTCATCTGCATCTGTTTAGCTGTTTCTTACATTAAAAACATTGTCATTCATTCCTGCTGCCACCAGACTCTATAATAATGCACTATAACCACAATAACTCCTTTAAAAATCACTGTGCAGCTACATTATAGTTTTTTATTTATTGACTGTGCAATATCCTGTGCAATACGCTGAATGTGCAATTTTTCTTCACCTGTATATAAGCCATCCGGATTGTACATATTTTTATTTCTTACTTTTTTATTGCTTATTTTTATTTTGTTTTTCATTGTGTGCGATACATGTACACTTGCAGCTTAATCCTATTTATCTTGATGTACTGTATATTTATTGCTTATTCTTAATGCACCTTTTTCCTCCCTGTTTGCACCTTCTGTAACTTCTATGCCGATATGTGACGAGTGAATTTCTCCACTGTGAGATCAATAAAGCTCATCTAATCTGATCTAATCTAATCTAAACCTTTAACTGGCCCTGAGATGATATGAGGTGTGAATTATTGCTACACATAGAAAAATGATTTGAAATGAACAGATTTGGAAAATACACAATGATGAATTACAAATCATATATTATATATATTTAATTGAACAAGTAAAATTAAAAAAATAATTTTTTGAGTTTTTTACTCTAGGCGGATGCAAATTTAAGCAAAACTTCATCATGTAATTCAAAACATAAAGCAGATGCAGATTGAGATTTTAGTCAGTTAGCTGAATAAGCTAAAGATGGACAGATCTTCAACCACTTCACTAGGAAAAATCTAAATCTGTATAAGTTGTTTTTTCTCAAAATAAGTGCATTTGTTCTTGGTTTGAGGAGGTAAAAGAGACCTTTTGCCAATCGAACAAGACAATTTACACTTAAAATAAGAAAAAACAATTGCATTGTCTTATTTCAAGTGCATGTTATCTAATTATCTTGTTTTAAGAGTAAAAACACTCATTCCACTGGTAAACTGTCTCATTTACCTACTCATGTTAAGGGTAAATACACTTAATTTAAGAAAATTTTACTTATTTCTAGGTCATTTTTCCAGTGTTAGATGGAAGTGCTTCCAAAGTGATGCTTGGTATGTGTTAGAAGTATAGTCACTGGTTGTAGACATGTGCCACTTTAGCCATGAGGGGTTTAAAAGGAGAACTTGGACCATAGATAGTCTACAATGACTTATTCTGTACCAGATGAACACAAGCGTGCTTGGTGTGAGGGATTGCTTTCGAGTCAATGAGTCGATGCAGTCAGCTGGTTTTCCTTTAATAGGCACTATATAAATAAACTGAATAAAATTGAATTAAATTCCTTTTGACTGAGATCTTCCATGATGTTACAATGGTAAAATCCCTAGATGCCGAACATTTAGTTAGAAACATGTCTGTCGTACCTAACAGCTGATTGGCTGAGGAGGTGGTGAGGTTAAACTGCTGCTCCAGGTATTTCCCCAGGAACGCAGCAAAGCCTGCAACCACAGCTATCTCCATGCAGGCTGCCAGTGTAATGCAGCTGAACACAGGGTTGGAGAGAAGGTGCCTGGTTACCCGAGGGATCACTGGGTGCATGAAGAAGAAAGGAAAAAAGTAAGAAATAAAAATAAAGTATTGTGTCTTTATTTTCCTTTCCTCCACTTCCTCCAACCATCGGTTCACATCCTCACATCTCAGATGCTCCCAGACTGAGAGTCCGCTGTTCATTTCGAAGCCACGAAACTCTCCGTTGGATTTAGAGTCCTGGCTCTCATGGCTTAACGAAGTAGGCAGCATGGCTTGCTCGCTCTCCCCTCGAGCGTCCATGTCCTGCTCGTCCAGCGCTTGGGGGAAACCGAACATAAAGAGGGCCGACACGAAGAGTAAGGCACTGCAGAGGAGGAAGCCGCCCCACCATGCCCCGATCCAGCGAGGGTCGTCTGGGGTGATGTCCAGTTTACCTGGAACAAAAGGTTCAACAATTTACAACCATGTTTATTAAAATAAAAATAAAAAAAACACTAAATGATCCTCACCTTAATTAGAACTTGCCATGATTTTTGAAAATCACATGCATGCAAAAACTCTGCTGCACAGATTTATTCTAACATCACTATAAGTCCTCTGTTTCAAGCCTTCCTGTCTGTGTTTTAGGTTAGACAGAGTGTAAAAATGTCACTTCATCTTATGTCTCCCTATGATACAATTTTCTATCACTTAATTCATGCCGTGGTATGGTTTGCTTTTTGTTTGCCTGATTCAATCATCCATCTTAGCGCACCAGCATGTTTTTGTCATAACATTTGAGACAACAGGCTTCCTCAGCTCCTTCTTTTCATTTTCTATTCTCTACCTTATGGGGATGATTATAGGAAGCTTAGCACTCTTCACTGTGCTATGAAAAGTGTTAAACATCATTAACAATGTGTGCATAATGGGATGACAAACTGATATCTTTAAAAAAAAAATAGGATATGATTTTTATAAAGTGTTTTACTTGAGTATCAATGTGGATTGTTCTGGTAAGTATGTGGTAAATAACTAACAATGGGGATAAGCAATCCTAAAAATAAAAAAAAACCTGGAAATGGTAAAGGTAATCCTGTAAACACATAAGGTTAGTATAATTTTAAGCTTAACACCAAAAGCTCTTAATAAAATAAATAAATAAATAAATAAATAAATAAATAAGGAATATGAAAGACAAGAAAATAAACATTTAGATATATTCAGACCTTACATAGAGAATTAATTTTTTTCCTGTAATTAAAACTTTTGTTTAGAAATATAATATTATAAGAGTTGAGCTACAGTATGTTAAAGCTACAGTGTGTAATTTTCAGCGACATCTAGCGGTCAGACTGCAGACTGCAGCAACATGAACGTCTCCCCCCCACCGCTTCTCCCCCCCAACAGTACGGCGAGCGTTACGGGACAAAATGTCTTCCACGACGTCCGCATCACCTACCTTCTCAAGTGATGAGGTTTGTTTACATAGATAATTTTACAGATAGTATTTCATTAGTCTGTGTAGGGTATAGATTTCATGTAGACTTAAGATAATAAATATACCCGTTATTTTTTCTACGTCGTTGTGACGTTTTGGTGAGCTGCTTTGCATGGTGATATAAACAGACGAAGTAATTGTAGTCATTAGTTTAACAGCGAGATTGTGTTCGCTGGAAGAATATATATTCCCCGTTTACAGAGTCCAAGTCTTGTTTGTGGCACGGGGGTTACAAGGCAAGGAAGAGGGAAAGGAAGAGGGCAGAGAGGCCGGGGTGAGCGTGCAGCTAGGGCCAGCCGAGGGAGGGGAGCCAGCGGGGTGAGAGCAGAGGAGGAAAGGCTTGAAGATCTCCAAAGGAGCCGGAGAGAAGTAACCGAGGTATATATCCAGAAAATTATTTTACAGAAAATTACTGAATCATTACCTGTGAAACGTCAGGGACGTTGCTGAATAAGTATACTGGAGAGTAACAGCATCATCACGCAGCATGTTATTGTTTTAGACAGGTCTGAGCATCCTGTACTCCAAAAACTGCAGTGATATTAGACAATTGTGTGTGTAGGATTAATTACCTGTCCAAGAGAAAACTGGCAACTTGAGCGTCACTTTGAAAACCTTTTTCCTCCATCAGTGACTTCCATCGTGTAAATGCCGTGCCAATGTTGATCCGTGTTTTTTGTCGTTTCTTGTCACTCTTGCGTTTATTCTCGTCGTGTTTCCGCTTCTTAGATGACGGGGGTTCGGTGTCCGCCGCTTTTCGTTGTGATACAGAGTAGGCATGATCCTCCATTCGTCTGATGTTTGGCCACACAGTGCCAAACAGTTTGCAAAGTCACTCACGCCTGCCGCCTTTGTTCACCTTTCTTGTTACCGAGGCGCAGTATACCTGCTTCTTCTTCTTCTTTGGTTTCAGGCAGACTAAACGCTTCTCAGGCATAATACTGCCATCTACTGTTCAGTACCGTCTCAGTTCATCTCTCTCAACTTGCCGTAGTTATTTTCGAGCGTCATGGGAGATCTCGCAATCGCTAGTTTGTTGCCTCTGCGCTGCCGTAGCGCAAGGATGTCAGCCTCCATGGCTGCGAGACCCGCTCCTATGTAATTATAAATAACGAATTCTAAGGCAACGCAAATGTTATGGTTAAAAGGCTGAGCTCATAGGTGATGATAAATAACATAGTTATGTATAATATATTAAATTTCTGAATTTATATGCCTGTAATTATTACACACTGTAGCTTTAATAATATGGCCACTTACTGGTGTCGATGAAAACAGCATCAACGTAGACTTTGGTACAGATGGAACCTAGGATGAAGCCACAAGCTGGGCCGAAAACTAATGTGGAAAATAAGATACCTGGGAAAAAATAAGACAGAAGAAAAAAGCAAGACCTATTTTATTTTTCAGAATAAAATCAAAGAAAAGCTGAAGGTTGCTGAAGGCAGCATTTATTCAAAGCTGACTTTCAACAAAGAAACTGATGCAGATTGCTGGTGAAGATGCAGACCACTTCTTCTTTGTCAAGTTTCTAAATTTATGTCCCCCAAGGGCACAGTAATGCACAGTCAACACGTTGCACAGACTTATTGATCTAGGACTAGATAATGCAACCACATCAGGACCGATCAAGCAGGAAATGGCTTCTTAGTCTATGAGTATTAGGGAGATGGAGAACCACTCATACAGCAGCTGTGGTTGAGTCCTAAAATGCAAAATGCTGCCTCACTTTGGCTCCGGGACTAAAAGCTTTCCATTGTGTATCAGACTAGGAAGAATCTGTGTGTTTGCAGCAAATAACCTGCTGCAGAAAATGAGGATAGTTATTTCAACATTGGTCTGTTTGCAAAGAATTGGGCAAAAAGCAGAAGAGGTGCTGTTAGAAAAGACACTTTAACAAAATGTGAGATAGTTAGTGTGCAGCTCAGTGTGTTTTAACTCGCTAAACCACTGGAAATAAAATAAGTAAACATCTTTAGTAAAATTATCCAAATTGTGCATAATTTGCAGTAATCCCTCCCCAGTGTCATGGCACTGATTACTGTTAAAGTTCTCGAGGTGTTTTATCCAGTCATTAGTGTTCAGGACATAATTAAAGAAGCTCGACAAGCTAATAAAGTAGTTCTGTTTAGTTTCTCTAGTTTCATCCCAGGAGATGATTTTACAAAGACATGAGCATTGCTGATACCCTTGATCATTGTCTTTTTAGACTCTTGTACAAACATTAGATGTATTAAATCAGAGGCTTCTTAAAATCTGTTTCCATTAACATCAACATGAGAGCTACTGGTTGAAAAAAAAACCTAAAAAAAAAAAACAATATGAGTTGCAAGAACATCATGTTCCACTTTGGGATTAATAAAGTATTTCTGAAGCAAATAAACTGCACGCTTCATCTTAATTGGTCTGCATGACTTTTGTTTCAGGAGAAAATCTTTACATGAGAAAACAGACTCAGTAAATTGGATTACTGGAACCATATCAGTGGCCTGAAGACGCCAAGATGGACTTTGTTTGGTTCAGGTGGAATTAAACATGTGTGGCAGCAAGCATGGACGATTATAAAGACAAGTCTGTCTTCCTGACAGCCAAGCACGGTGGTGGGAGTGTCATGGTGTGTGGCTCTACAGTTTGATGAAGGAACCTGGATGTTTACCCGTACTGTAACAGACTGAAGCACAGTTGGTTACAGTCTGTTCAGAAACTCGTCCACAGGGCAGTTTTCCAACATAACAAACAATAACTTAACATGTTCTTAAGGTAAGTAAGGATCAGCGGCAGCTGGCCAATAGCAAGGGCGGCACCCCACTCACCTAATGACTTTGATTAAGACATAAAAAAATTTAATGAAATTATAGATTTAAATATTTCAAAATATATTATTTCTTAGATGTGCAAGATAAATATTTAATCTTTAAAGGTATACTATGCAACCAGTGTTGATTTTCCAGCGAGGCTCCCCCCAGAGGGCGAAAGTAAAAGTGCACTGTCGTAAATATGCTCAGCTGTTCTCCTGGTTTCTCCGTCAAGCCAGGCGCGGTTGTTTTGAGCTTAGCAGACAGGCGAACGCAACGAATCACCATGTCTACTGCGGTAAGTGACTATTTTGTTCCAATTTTCGAGGTTGAAAATTTAGCATGTTGTCATACATTATTTGTTATGCGTGTCTCTAAATAACAAAGATTGTAGTTAGCCAAGTTCTCGCCGTAAAGCAAGACCGACTCTCGCGATGCACGAGACTTGCAATTGCATGTACGGTATTTCCCCTACAGACCACTAGGGCGGCCGAGAAAACCTTTGTTCGACCTGAAATGACTAATTTGATCATCCAAAATATTATGGAACACATTAACTGAAAAATGTTGCATAGTATGCCTTTAATGATGAGTCTGGTTCGGCGTCGGACTCCTGATGTATTTCTAAATCTTTGCCCGTAGACCCTTGTTTCGCAGTAGCTCCTCTGCAATGCTAAAGGATTGGACCATCCTGGGGCGCAGCTATCCTGCTCCCTGAGCTGAAAGCAACTTTATTTGCCCTCCACCTCCTGCCACAGTTATAAAGTGCTCCTGATTTAGAGGTTTATAGAATTATTTAGCTACAAGGCTTGGCTAACTGCATGCAGCGAGGCTAACGCTTTATTCTGCTTTCCCTGCCTCCTTTTTCCAATGTTTCTCATTTGTAGATGAGCTCTAATAATAGCTTTGGTTAGCTTAGCACTCCTGTGAAGGTTTCATCGTAGGTAAAGGCTCTCACAGTAGTTCACTGGCCTGCCAAAACCTTACAAATGGACTTGGCCCCCCTTTGTAGATAGATGAGAAAGATTTTTAAGCTTTTTAAGGTAAATTGTGACGTGGTGGTTCTACATGCTTGGCAGTAATCAGACCTTAGTGTTGTTAATCAGCTCAAACTTAGCTTTCCAAAACAATTGCCTTTAAAAACATGAAACAGTTGAGTTCCAACAAGACAAAAGCAACTACACAAAAATATTTAAGCATGCATTTATTTCCCTAATTCACAGTATTACACCCTATTAAGTTAAATGTACTTAAGTAAACTGGAAAGGAAATCCATATTTTGTAGCCAAAAAAAAAAAGGTGTTTCTGATCATTTACGATCTCCTCTTGTCATAAATGACAGAGTTAACTTAAATCTGTTGGCTTCCTGGCACTGGTCTAGCTATTAGGCATATAAATGGTTTATGGGATTGAGGTTGAAGCTTTGAGGAGGTTTTCCAGGAAACCTTTCTAAAACCAGCTATAATGAATCATTGGAAAACCCAAATGTTTATAACTAATATCACCAGACCTGAAATGTTCCTCTGGAAGGAAAATAAATTAATTATATTGTTCAGGAAGAGCAGGTTTTATGCTTGTCATAGCTGAAGGTGCTAGGACACAGACTTCAAGGTCTGCAGAAGTGAGTTTTACATAAACATGGACTGAAATCTTTCTAAACCAGGAAAATAATCAATTAATAGTCACAGGAGACAAAGATTAAACTATCTCACCCCAATTCTGTTACAGATATTTCTATCAGAAGTAAAGATGAGGGTTTTGAACTTAAGAGCTCTGAACCAACGGTTGACCATGTTGGTGGCGTCATGTTTGGGTTCTAAACAGACAGATGGCTGAAGCCTGATCACAGCTGGGTAATCCAACAGGATAATGGTGTCAAACACTTCGAAACTTGCTTTAGATGAGATAAAGCAGACTAAAATAAGGCTCCTAAATCAGCCAGGAGCTCAAATATATTGAGAATTGTGTGATAAGAGCAAAAGCTGGATACAAAACAAACCAGTTCACTGGAAAAACGATCTAGATATAAGTTGAATTTTCTTAAATTAAGTTTATTTACCCTTAATTTGAGTAAGTAAATGGGGTAGTTTGCCAATGGAATCAGTATTTTTACTCTTAAAATAAGATAATTGGATAAAATGCACTTAAAATAATAAAATTGCAGTTGTGTGTTCCTATTTTAAGAGTAAATTGTCTTGTTCCATTGGCAAAATGTCACTTTTAACTCCTCAATCCAAGAGCAAATTCATTTATTTTAAGAAAAAATTACTTATCTAGATTTGGATTTTTTACAGTGTTTACATAAAATGTAGAAATTCTTAAATGAAGAGTTTTTTGTTTTGTGTTTGTCCATCCATCCATCATCCATCCATCCATCCATCCATCCATCCATCCATCCATCCATCCATCCATCCATCCCATAAAATGCTGAATAAATTCAAGTTCATGTCACCAAGTCATTTCTAAATCAATAAAGATGTATTTTGTATTATAAATGCAAAGATAAATATTTACAAGCCCCGTATTTTTGACCTTTATACAGTTGATGAGTTTATGTAAACATCTGACACACACTGTATCTATTACATTTATAGTTTTTGCATAAACCTGTACGAACACTGAAACTAACCCAAAAGAACCATGAAGATCTGCACATCTATTCTTATGCAAATCCTAAATGTGTATGTTAAATCTTGGCCTAAATATAAATGTTATATTTATATGCAAATCTATGTGTAAATCTTAACTTTATATCTAAATATATATTTTCTCAAAATCTTAAATCTAAATATTTATCTTTGGGTGTTTTATTAGTATATCTTCTGAAAATGCAAGTCAGATATATTATTTAGTTTTATGATTTAACATATATATTTAGATTTAAGATTTGCATGTAATTTGTATGTATTTATTGGACCATGAGTCCGGAATAAAGTTCATCCATCCATCCATCCATCCATCCATCCATCCATCTATCTATCGATGTAGTGACAACATTTAAATAGATATATAGTATGTAAATATATATATTTTTTTTAATCTATATAAATTTAAATATGATAATTAGCATTTATCATGAGAGGCATGAGGAAAAAAAAACATTAAATGTACCAAATAATGGAAATATCAAAAAAAAAAAAAAATTTATTTCTCATTTTTGCTAAATGTTTACATTGGGCACCCCATAGCACTAAGGACGTGAATGCGATGTGTTTCTGTCATCAGGGATAGTTTCCAATGCTTTCAATGAGCTGTTGTGGACTTTTACTACCGTAAATCCTCCAATATAGGATGGGGCCTTTGTTTCACTCAGGTGCATCTTGGTACAGGCCATTATTGGAAGGAGGCCAGAATTAGAGGCAGGCCTCTATTTCTATTTGATCAAAACAGACTTTCAGAGGAATGAATAAAAACGAGATTTTGTGTCTCTTTGAACCTATAAAATACTAGGTTCATTTATTGAAAAAGTACAGTTGCCAGAACATTATTCAGACATCTTCCATCAGCTACAATGTCTCTGCACGGCAATACGGAAAAGTTTTTTAAAAAATTTATGTAAACTGTTCTGCTATCACAGCGAAATTTAATCTGAGCCAGGCTTAGTGAAAGTAGGCTACCAGTATCAAATATTTCAAGGGAAATTCAGAACAACGAAGGCCAACGAAATTCTGTCATTTTAACGCTTCGTGGTTACCACTAGACCTAACGGTAATCACATGTGTCTTTCAGATTAGGACGATTGTGTAAGGCCGCTACGATCTCTGTGTAAGGATGGGACTTCCCAGGCTAATGGCTTGGATTGGTTACCAAACATTGCCCCCCTGTGGTACTTGTATGTTACTATCACAAGTTGTTGAGGACTGCCCAGGAACATTGTTGGTTCTAATTGTAGCCCCGACCTGCATACGAGTTCGGCCATTATTTACCTTCGCCGACAGCAAGCCGCTAATGGAATTCAGGCCAATATTAGAGGATTTACGGTAACTCTAAAGGAAAAAAATGGTACTACACTCTTTAAAGTAGTAGCAAGTAACATTTTACCTTAATTAATCATCATCTAAGTCCCTGTGATAGTAATTCAAATATTTTTGGGGCGATTGACTCATCTCTCACTACTGGCTCTGGTCAGAAAACCATACTTGCATCTTTCTAGGCAGTTTGCCCCAGTAGCAGTTTCGCTCCTCTGTTTTCTTTCTTGCGATATAACAAACAGTAGCCCAATATAAAGTCATTGGCTTCAGTTACCTCACTTACAGGTGATTATAAAATAGTTCATTTTTGGGGGTTATGACATGTTAGAGTCAGCAAGAAGCAGAAGAAGACCTCTGTCAGAGGAGGAGGAAAAGAGAAAACGTGAATCATATCGGGACAGGACTCTAACAGGAGTACATTCTGGCAAGGAATTTATCCTTCAAACCAAAACAAGGATGAAAACTGATGCAGACCTGAGAATTGTGTTATTGGACTCATAAGAACCATATCTGCTAATCTCTGTTAACATTACTGTTGAGACTTTCGAGTAATCGATTTTTAGCATGCAGCTATAAAACATGGAGAGGCTGAAACACCTTGTGAGAGCAATTAAAAATGGTTCACTCGAGAGGTAGACTCATATAAAAGTCATTTTTTCCAACAAAAAGGCTGCTATACACTAGATTTCATGAGGTAATCTATAATACTACCCACCTTTTCACACATATGGTCATGATCTGTGTCTTCCAGCTGTCTAAGAGTAAGAGCTGCAGCTGCGAGGTGCTGAGCAGCTCATGGAAAACTGTCAGTGTTTAATGCTATCTTCTAAAGGATCCGAAGGGGGAGTGAGACAGGAATTTACTTAGTCATGCTTTAAAACAGAGGTTTTCAATAGGGGGTCCGCAACTCCTACAGGGTCCACGTAGGTACTGCATGGGGGTCGCAAAATTTTTTGGTTGATTAGCCATTTTTTATATATATATTCCCCCCTGCAATTTTTTCCACTAATAGAAATTTCTTTAAATCAACATTGACATGAATTCAACAGACTGTAGTAAACAGATAAATGGAGGCAGAAGATGTCTTTCAGTCATCAATGCACACATTCAGAGACACAGAGGAGCTCCTTCAAGCTGGGCACCGTTTCATTCAAAACACCTGTCCCATCAACCAGGAAGCAGAAATACTTTAATAATCCCAGGGAGAAATTACTTTTCTTTTACTCCATATGTAATCGAGTGACTATAGGACCAGTTTGAGAAAACAAAATTTCATACAATATATATAATTAGGGGTCCCCGCTCCATCTCTCCATCAGTTTGGGGGCCCTTGGCCTGGCAAACTCTAAAGACCCCTGTTTGATATGTGCACTAAAACTGAGAGGACTGCAACAAAGAAACTTATGCCTGTTAAAGATTTTAATCTAACGATTTTAGACGATTTAAACCAAAATATACATAAGTATACCTTCAAAAGGTTCAATCATTTCTTCTGTAAATGTCACAGATCCACAGTTAAGAGAAATCAGGAGGTCCATCTAAACCTCAACTTCCATTACAGTTGATTCAATCTGCATTTTAATGTGATCCACTTATAGGTAGCCACACCTTTTTCTCTGTATGTTGATTTTAATTCATGCTGAGGAACTACAGTAAACAGCGGACCATTAAAATGAGTCCAATGGCTTCCTTTGCCATACGCAGAGGGCTAACCAGGCAACACATGATGTTTAATCAATTATGTACAGCATGTAGTGTACAGAAGGATGAGTGGTTAAAAACCTACCCTGCCCTAAGCGCCCGGACGATCGGATCCACAGCACACAAATGTTTTTTATCGTTAATGGGTCCCAGCAAACCTCAGTATAAAGGGCCAATAGCCTGGAGCAACTTTCAAAGCGAACCAACTGAAGAAAGCAGCACTAATACTAACAAGTATGTGCAGAAAGTTTTTTTTTTTTTTTTTTATGCAGTGACAATTAAAACACAGATCTGCTAACAGCAATTAGGAAATGCCCTTAAGAGAGGATGGTTATCTGCTGGACATTACAGCTTTGGTCGGAGACAATAGCAGCTCTAGATATTTTTTCACAGGAGGAGGCCAAGTGCTGAATCAGGGATTTCCAGAGGTAGATACATGGGCATGGTGCCTGATCAGTGGCGGTTCCAGAACATTTTCATAGGGGTGGTCAGGTAGGGACCAATGTGCACTGAGAGGTGGCTGAAAACTGATGGACATCTTATGCTCAATCTTTACTGATTAAAATAAACCAGCAGAAAAAAGAACGTGCAAAACATCTATATTTCCCAAAATAAATCACTGAAGACAAACCAAATTTTTATTAGGGTCCCTGCCTATAAAACTATGTGAATATTCATATATTAGTGCCATGTAAATGAATTTATGGTTCTACATAGTATATACATTAAATGGGTTGAGCAATGCTCTTTATCTATGTGACTGTAGAGATAAACTCTCCCCTAAAAAACCTAAAGACTAATTTATAAAAGAGCAAACATTCTGTATTACACCTCTTTATTTGCAATATATTGTTTTTTGCTTCATTTTTGTACCAAAATCTTGTATTAAAAAGGGTTAAAATGTCAATTTATGACTATCACTGCTGCCACCATCAGGGTCAGCGGAGAACTGCAGGTTCCAGAGGTATTGAATTAAAGAAGAAGTATATTCAGAATTCAAACTTCTGAAAGTATTTTATATATGAAAGTATTACTTACTGCTCGATAATTTCATTTGAATGTTCTTTACTGGAGGCATCCATGTTTGTTAAAGAACACTACTGCCACCTACCGGTTTGTGACATCACGGTGCAAAACCCGTCCGTGGTGGATTATGAATCGGAAAAGGTGAAATGTATGTGAAAAGCATTGTCTGTTTCACTATAGCTCTGGTGAATTTCAATGGTGAAGTCCTCTGGAAATCTTCAATAATTGTTGTTGATTGCAGATGTGTCCTAACCTGACTCCGCCAGATGGATTTGCTCCGCATATCCATCTGGAAACCTTCTGTTGAGGTAATTTTGGGAAGGGGCGAAAATACTGGTTTGCTGATTGGCCTATGTTGGTGATAGACG